>NW_026920113.1:0-16802 GCF_032062105.1 Saccostrea cuccullata
GAAAAAATCTCAGATGGGAGAAAAAATCCCATCTGAGATTTTTTCTCCCATCTGAGATTTTTTCTCCCATCTGAGATTTTTTCTCCCATGGGATAATGGTGGGATAATTGGTGGGACTGAAAATCCCACCATTCTCCCATGGGATTTTGATATTTGGGACTTAATATTTCTCAAACTAGATAAGCTTGTTAGTTCAACATGAGATTATGTGCTACTGCTAGAAAATCCCACCAAGTAATATTAATGTTTTTTTGATATCGCAATTGGAAATGGTAGTAAAAAGTCCGGACTATGTCGTGTCCGGAGTTAAATGTCGCACTGTTTAATTAAGGTCTATTGTCTGACCAGACGGTGTACTGTACACTGATAATCTGTTAATCTTACCCCGTTTCTCAATGTGTATAAATCTGGTCGGATGTCATAAAATTTAGTCTGATCGGCTGTTCTTCTGAAAATCGATTTTGAAATAACAATCATTGAACATGTTGAAGACCGACTAGATTTTGACAGATACTTACCGCTGCATTTAAAAAAAATAAAAAAAAATAACGAATTAATTAAAATTATTCATGATGTAAAAGCAGGGACATATATAGGTCCCTGGTAAAAGTCAATCATTTGTATACCAGTAGCCCCCCCCCCCCCCCCCAAAAAAAAAGACAGCGATTTACACCATATTTTTTTAAAGTAATATGTATTTTGTGTTCATGGATAAAGATAATTTTAAGAAAAAATTGATTTTGGGTATTGAAAATTTAAGATATTTCACAAGGACTTGCTCCCGGCGTGTAATAATTATTTATTTTTAAAAATCATATACACTGAAAATAAAAACAACGCATGTAATAATGATTTTTTTTTTTAAATAATATACGGTAGTGATAAAGGATGTTTTATTTTATTATCACTGTAAATGATTTTTTTAAAAAAAATAATTATTAGACACTGGGAGCAAGCCCCTGTGGCTATTAGCTAACTTTGTTCTCAGTGGTCTCAAGTTTATGCATGTTGTCAAAAAACTCGTAGAAATTACGATCGAGACAAAATTATGAGTTGGAATAGATTTTGCGTAAATGATATTAAAACAACTAAAAGTTAGTTCAAAGATTCTAGTATATAAGATGCGTAAAAGTTTAATGAGGTTTGACAATTAAGTCACCATTAAGCTAAGCTTAAAGGTGGCTTAATGGTAGCTTAATGAAGTTTGGACATTAAGCACCTGTAAGTTGCAGCTTAATGGTGGCTTAATGGTGGCTTAAAGGAATTAACTTCTTTAAGCCACCATTAAGTCACCATTAAGCTACCATTAAGCGATTGCTTAAAGGTGGTCTTTCGTCTTGTGGCTGTTAATTTTTCTGTTGTAAAGTACAGTTGAACTTAATTGGAATCTCAAACACGGATATTATCTCAAAGGAACTTGACGTTACTTATTTTTCTTTTTAAAAAACACCCCCTACCTATAATTAGGTAGAACGGTATATTTTTTAATAAAAAGAAAAATAAGTGATGTCAAGTGCCTGCATGTGCTTAATCTATACAATTGTACATGAAATTTAAGTATCTTGATTACCATGAATACAAGTATATGTCGACATGATTTTATTGATTGATTGTATATTGTTTAACGTCCATCTCGAGAATTTTTCACTCATATAGAGACGCCATCATTTGTGATGCTAATCTTGTCCTATACTCAGCACTCAGGGCCATTGAGCAGGGAGGGATCTTTTTCTTGCCAGCACCTACTGTGTAAAGTCTTTCCTCTTGTCTGTTTGTTGGCAAACCATTAAACCTATAGGCGTACGTATAACTTTTGATTGGTGAGAGGTATGGCTTTCATATTTCACATATGTATTCCTTAATTGTGTCAAGGCCTACCTATATATACCAGTATAGTTGACCTTTTGACCTTGACTTTGGAGATTTGACCCACTTTATCAAAAATTCACCAAACTTTTATCTTGGCCATAACATATAAACAGTTTGAGCTAAGGGTTTTAATAATTCACATGTGTATTCCTTGTGGCATATTCCACTAACTAGACAGTGACTCCTTAAATATATATCCTGTAAATATAAGTGCATTTACAGGATTTTACAAGGTGTTTAACTGTAGGATATATTTTTACAGTGTGGATTATCGTGTACTTCCCCATTGAGGACACGGTCAGTCACCCAATCAGATTACAAGAGGTGAAGACGCTGATGGGGGACACGGGGGAGCAGGCTGGACTGAGGGAGGGAGACACCTGTCTGGCCCCCTACTTTGTCGGGGATAGACTCCACACAGCAAAGATAATCAGATGCACAGGTACAAAACTAAGCACTTATCTGCTTACTGTAAATCACTTTTTATTCGCGAGAACTTTATTTTCGCGTAATTACGCGAGACAGTGTACTCGCGAAAATTTAATTCTCGCGTATAATATCATTCCTTAAGAATATATAAAGCAATAACCACAATTCGCGAAAATTTTGTCTCGGTAATCAAGAGTCAATGACTATCTCGCGAAAATAAGGTCTCGCGAAAATTAAGTGATCTACAGTATACACTGCCTAGTTAATGTGAGATAAATTTATAATAGAATTATGTTATATCTGTTTTAGGAGCAGTATATCATTCCTAAGTACATTGATATCTGTAAACATCTTCACCTTAGAACATGCTTTACTTTTTACACACAGATCTCCTTTATAGAGTACTGAGTCATATAAATATTAAATAATCTGTATGTAAAGTTGAATATTGACATGTTTGATTTGTTCCAATCATTGCTGTTGGCAGTAGGAGCAGAATATGCCATTATTTTGTATTAAAGGAGAGGTTAAGACTTCAGTACATTTTCATATTAGAATTTTGTCCATTTGCAGGGAACAGAATAAAGCTGCTTCATGACTATGCCAAGTTACTGAATTTAAGGAAGAGAACTGACGGAGACTTCCTATCTGAGGAGGAGACAATGGAGCACAACACAGCAGAAAATGACACAGGTCTAGTATAGAATATAAGGATGGAGCACAACACAGCAGAAAATGACACAGGTCTAGTATACAATATAAGGATAGAGCACAATAAAGCAGAAAATGACACAGGTCTAGTATACAATATAAGGATGGAGCACAATACAGCAGAAAATGACACAGGTCTAGTATACAATATAAGGATGGAGCACAGCACAGCAGAAAATGATATTATATATAGAATATAAGGCAGGATTTGGGTTTCACTTTTAGAATTTTTTAAAATTCCTGTCATGGTAGTATATTGTAATGGAGAGACTCATTCTTATCAAAAATATTGCATATGACGTTAGGGTGTGTAACGGCCTTGACACAAGGTCATTCTTTCAAGTGCAGACTTACTGGCAGAAAAAAAAAATGCTCATTGATTCTCACAAGAAGGCAAATATTGGAAGTTACAAGTAATGTAGGTATACATGTACTTGAAAAAATGATTGCTTTTGACATTGTCATATTCTGAACCTAGGTCACTTTGGCAAGTACATGGCACCTGATCCCACCTCTGATGGTTATAGAGGTCCATGTTTGCTCTGCTCCCAGTCAATGTTTTAATGGCCTTTTGCACTTGATAACTGAACATTATCTCCATACATGTATTTCATTTTAACACAGGAGTCATGGGACAGGTATCAATGCAATATTAGTATTGTGACAAGATGACAATATTTCTTTTTAACTATTTTCAAAGTACAGTACAAGTCGTTTATTATCATAGTAAAGCACTAATTAAAAGTATATCCTTTCTGTAATTGCCCTATTTAAAAGTACAATTCTATAAATCAGTACATATTGTATTTTGCCATTATCTATTTTAGGCTCCATTTGGAAATATGCCAAAGCTGTAGGTGGTGAGATTGTAGGTGGACTGACAGTGTTGGCGGCACCACTGGTTTTGTCAGCAGGTAGTGTGAGTGCTGTAGTGGCAGCCACCGTGATGACTAAGGCGGTGCCTGTCCTGGCCCTCACTGCCGCGGGCGTAGTCGCCGTCAGGGAAATGGTCACAGAGGATCACGAGACTACAGAGTCTGAGGAGAAACACGTATCTAAGCCTACAAAGACAAGCAAATCACAGGCTCCACAGAGCCCAGAGGCCACAGAAAAGGACCAATCAGGGAGCCTGTTATCTGGGGCGGGGCTCCGGTCAGCTGTGAAGGGCGTGTTTAGCTGGTTCTCAGGGCCGTCCGAGGGCGATGGTAACAATTCATTCATTTTATACTTGTTCTCCTGAAAAAGGTCAAATTGGTTACTTAGAATATTGTTGATTTTTTCTAAATCAATATTAATAGTGGATAACTTGGTCACTGTAAACATGCTTAAATTATTGAGGTTAGAAATCTTGGTAAAGAACTTCAAAAATCACCAAATAATTATTATTTACTTTAAGCATTTTCACAAGCTACAAAACAATTTCATAAAATGTGTAAGCAATTAAAATCTGGTTTCTATAAAACTGTAGCTAACACTATTAATGAACTGAACCCAAAATGTACAAGAAAATTTTGGAATTCTTTAAAATCAAACATGCAAAATCAGGTTGAGGCAGAGTCACCCATTAAAATATGTCAATGGGTTGACCATTTTCATACTCTATTAAATTCTAACGAACATGACATAGGTATGGATATTAATTGTGAAGTTGACAAAGACAAACCCCTAGACTTTCTATTTACACCTAAAGAAGTACAAATAGGAATATCGAGCTTGAAATCTGGAAAAAGCTCTGGTTTAGATCTTATTCCAAATGAATTTATTAAAATAAGTTTTAATATTTTCCTGCCTGTACTGGTTAAACTTTTTAATAAAATTCTTCAGAATGGCAGAATGCCAGAATTATGGAACCTCTCATTAATCACAACTTTGTATAAAACTGGAGATCCAGGAAATTGCAATAATTATAGAGGATTTAGTGTAACAAGTTGTCTCGGTAAACTTTTTAATAGACACCTTCAAACCCGACTTAATAATTATTTAGAATCAGAAGGGTTGTTAAGTCATTTTCAGGCAGGATTTAGGAAAGGATATCGTACAACAGATAATGTTTTCATCCTCAAAATTTTAATGAACAAGTACCTGTTTAATAAAAAGAAGGAATTATTTTTGTGCTTTGTTGATTTTTCCAAAGCTTTTGATACTGTATATAGACCAGCTCTTATGTATAAGATTTTAAAAAAGGTATTGGTGGAAATTTTTTCAATATTATAAAACATATGTACTCTACTACAAAATGTGCTGTAAGACAGGGAAACCATTATAGTGAGTTTTTTGATACAACATTAGGAGTTAAACAAGGGGACAATTTAAGTCCTACTTTATTTAATATTTTTGTTGACGACTTTGAAAATTATTTTGATAAAGTTATGACCTACCCTGTATGTTTAGGTGATTTAACTTTTAATCACTTATTTTTTGCTGATGATCTTGTTTTATTATCAGAGTCAGCTGAAGGTCTCCAAAATTGTATAGACAGTCTTTCAAGATATTGTATAGAGTGGAAGTTGCATGTAAACTTAGAAAAAACAAAGGTTATGATTTGCTCTACCAGAAAAATAAAGAAATATTATGCATTTTATTATAACAATAATAATATAAATATTACTGATAAGTACAAATATCTTGGTGTATTTTTACAATCAAATGGCAATTTAAAACATGCTTGTGATGGCCTTGCTGCCAGAGCCCGAAAAGCTTATTTTGCCTTAAAGCATAAACTACCCTTTGGCTCAAATCTGTCTCCCAGCTTGTGGTTAAAGCTATATGAATCAATTATTGTTCCAATTTTAACATACTCTTTAGAAATTTGGATCTCTGATTTTAATACAAATCCCAATAATTTTGATAAAACTCCTTTTAAAAAAATCCAAAATTTTATCTTAAAAAACATCTCAGGTGTCCATAATAAAGCATCAAACTTAGCAACTAAAATTGAATTAGGTGTTTTCTCTGTACATACCAAAATTTACCAGCTTGTTTTTAAATATTATTCCAGATTGGAAAAATTAACAAAAACAAATAATAATTGCAATGTCTTGCTCAAGAATGCTTACTTGGAAGATACTCGATTGGCCAGTGAAAATAAAAAATGTTGGCAAAGTTGTGTAAAATCAATACAGAAGATGTTAGATTTTAACTTTGACACAGATTTTAAAACTTTTAGTCCTAAACTTAAAAATTTCTTTGAAAATAATTTTTTTTCTGAACTCCAACACATTAACAATACTCAATGCGGTAAGCTGTCATTTTATAGTACATTATTCAACTATGATGCTAAGAAACTGGAAATCCAACCATACTTGTGTTTTCCACTTCAAAAGAATTTATTTTCTTATCTTTCCAAGTTAAGAATAAGTGCACATAAGTTGTACGTAGAAACAGGTAGATACTGTAATCCTGTCATTCCTAGAGAAAATAGATTTTGTTTCCAATGTAAAACTATTGTTGAAGATAAAAAACACTTTTTATTTGATTGTCCTGTGTATAAAAATGTCAGAAAAAAGTATTCGAGGTTACTAGATGTTAATAACTTTTCTTGTTTGCTTAATCCACATAACTTTGTATCTACGAAACAAATCTGTCTATATATAAGAGACTGTTTTGATGTTAGAAACAAGCTTACAATAGTATAATATTTTGCAATACATGTATATGGCTAACAACACATTTCTGTATATAAATATGTGCTTTAGTGCCAATAAAGAATTGAATGGAATTGAATTGACTTGTGACTTGTTATTTTTGACAGATGATAAAGATTCCACCCATGTTGACAGTGCCAAGGATAAAACAGAAGACAGCTCTCTGTGTAAGAACTTACTGTCAGAAACTGCATATAGCAGTACAGAATTATATCATTAGCATGATTAGAAATCATTGCATTTTGTCAGTGAAAGAATTAAACCATCAGAAATCCTAGGGCCAGCTTTGTGTTGAACATAAAGGTGTACTTTAAATTTGTACGTATTTTAAATATGTTGATTTAACATGTTTTTATAGTAATAGATTTTAGTGAAGATGAGACCAAGAACTCATCAACAGAAAGGGTCCCTTCTGTAAACAGCTGCACACAAGATAGAGCCTCAGCTCAGGACATGATGAATAGTAGCCGAGGTTAGTTATAAATACTGTAGGAATTTAGGCTGGACTGAGGACATCGGCCTGGATAGCTCAGTGGTTAGAGCACCTGACTAGAAAATTAATACAGGGGTCCTGGGTTCTATTCCCAGTCCAGCTATATGTTTTTCATTATACATATGTAATATGTATTGATGAATTATCAATGTATGTTTACTCATCCCTCCTTTCCATATACTGCAGTACAAGTGAACACAGAGAGGTTACAGTTGTCACATTAAAACTGTCTACCATTTATTGAGGAAATTATAGAATTGAAATAAGGGCAAATGCTTGATAACTTCACAGGGCATCCATGCATTTCTGGATTATACCCCCCTCCTCCTGTTCAATATACAGTATATCATGATCTGGTTTCATTTAAATTTTAAAAAACAGATGAATGTGTGATGTATGAATGTATGTTTCATGCTAAATTCTACTGTACATGAGAAGTTTCTGAGGATGAGGTGTAAACTAGTTTCCCTCCCTTTCAGACTGGCTGACTGTGGAGAACCAGCAAATGTGGGAAGAGGGGGTGTGTAGAGTTTGTAAGGACAGCGAAGTGGCTGTTCTGTTTGACCCCTGTGGACACATGTGTGCTTGTCTAGACTGCTCAGTGGTTCAAAGACGATGCCCGATGTGTAGTCAGTTCATCAGCGTTCATCACAGGGTGTACAGGTCATAGCTACTGGACAGGTGATGTTTTGAGTGAACTACAAACATGTATTTGATATCAAACATTACAATAATTTATCTACATGTACCTGAAAATTGTAATATTTTGGGCTCAGTGGATATTGTTCTTGGAGCCCGGTTGTTAGATCAGCAGATTGATCATGATACTAAAAAACAATACTGGTTTTAGTTTTTCATATAATCATGCAGTGCCATATTTTTCGGTTGTTTATAGTTATATACTGTACTTATTCTGTTGAAAAGAAGAGTAGCTCAACTCAGAATTTCGTTTGACACCAAATATAAAGCATGTTCAGTCTTTATCAATTTTTGAAATTCACCCATCTAGTTTGAATAGAAAATTTTGGAAAAAAGAATAAAATGTGGTTATTATATACCTACATTTGACATTTATTTTTTTTTCTTGATTAAAGCCCGAGATAATAAGCACCGCCTTCAGATTAACCTGGTCTGTATTCCCCTGTCAATCAAATAAATTAAGGTCCATCATTGGGTACTTGAAAATGATTGACATTTAGCTGCTAGTCCCTGTGTATATCTCTCTCACCTTGTTTGACACGCGTGGCCATCATCAAATTAACTTTCGGTCTTCTGATGTTTACCGCTAAGTCACAATCGCAATGAGGAAGCCATTTCGATTCAAACAATTTTAGCCTGATTATATTTATTAATTGATTGTAATTATCTGTATTACAAACATTGAAAAATGAAAATGTTCTCATATTGTTTCAATTAAATAAATCAAGATTGTGTATTTTTTTTCTAATGAAAAGTGCATAGGTGACTGAAATCTTGTTTTCATTCGTAAAGAGATTCTTGTTTTGAGACGCGGCGAAAATATTACGATGAAAATAAAGGATAAAAAACTGTTAACATTTTTTGCTTGAAATGGATAGTAAGGTTGAAAACTAAATGTCTGATTAGTAACAACTTCGCCTGGACAAGTATTAAAATATTAATAGTTTCTTTCTTTTCCTTTTTTATAACCGAGCATTTCTTGCTACACGGGTTCTTACCTCCGTTCAAGGTCACTTCAAGGTGTTTAAAATAGTTTTGAAAGAAATACAGAAGTTAGCAATAAATCAATGTTTTGTTTTAAGTTTTTTTAATTATAATCTAAATTTACTTATCGATGAAATACACACAATTGTATGTAATTTTAACTTGATGAAACCATCGCTATGGCGATTTTTTTCACAAGATGCCATATGTACATTTGCTAAAAATAGGACCACGCGACTTTTTATACAAACGGGAAGTAACTATTTCTATTTGACCGTGATCGAAGCTCTAATTGCTACGATATTTACGATAATTATGAATAGTTTTTAAGATTTTGAAACGGACAGGCAAGGATAAGTATTTTACTGTTGAATTTATACCTGTATTTCATAATTTTTTTTTTATAACGAACTCAAGTCATCGCTGCTGTGACGAACAATGTAAAGTACACCATACCGTAGATTTTTTTTTAACAGAAGTCGACCGGTGAGATTTCTGCTTGTTTTGATACTGAATATGTCTGAAATTATGGAATTTTACAATGATCATTTATTATTACTAATGATATTTTTTATTCACGATGTCGAGATCTACTAAGTTAATGATGGACAGTACTCAGTAGGCCATCAAGCTGTACAGGTAATACTCATAGACTTCCTGTGTATACTGTTTGTGTATAGGGATTAGCGCTTCCCCCGGTGTGCACGACCGTCAATGCCTCGGGGTGCCACGCATGTAAAATTTAGTCCCTCCCCTTACCTGAGAAAACCGTACGGTTAAAAATCTCGGCCTTTAAGATAGGTTGTGATTTGTAAAATGTTAATTTCAGCCAATCAGGAAGCGTATATACTAAACATTGTAATTTTGTATTTTGTTGTCATTGAAATATTAGAATTAGTTCTTGTTATGCTTTTATAAATATTAAGTAAATGTGAATTTTATTCTATATTCTTATGATGTTGATAATTCAGAATCAGTTGCACACAGTGAAATGCAAGAGACAAATTTAGAAAAAAAAATCTTAAGGTTGTATAAAAAGGTTTATCTTTTTACAGTGACATAATTTCTATCTTTTTGGTGCTTTACTTCTTGTAGTAATTGCATGTAGCTGCCATGAAAATATTTTAGTAAATTTGATTTTTAAGCCTCTCTTCTAAGAAGGGAGAGCATATTGCTTTGCTGCTGTTGCTGTTTGTCTGTTGGTCCAACAAGTTTCCATTCATTTTCTTTGCAGCCATTGCACATACTGAAATGAAATTTGTCATATACATGTATATTTCTCATAAGAATATCAAGGTCGAAATTATTTTGGGGTATGATTGAGCCATTTTTGACAGAGTTATTCCCTTGGACTTCGCAAAATTCCAATTATTTGAAGGGGCACAAGTGTTTCACAAGCATTTCTTGTTTATTAACATACACACTCCTATTATTTTGTTATTTACTTGAGGATAATTTGTCTGAAGATGCTGGATCAATGATTTGTGTTTTTTATCAGTTACTATGGTGACATAGTGTAGCAATATTTAGACCTGTGAATGGTTGTTGTGTTACTGAATGATAAATATAATTATGTTAAGATCGTTTTGTTTTATTCTTGAAAGTGTTGGATATAAACAGTGTTCGTTATGTAGATTACACATTGTTAATTGTTTCTGTGTGCAATATTTTCTTGTGAGACTTCTCAACTTACAGAATTTGTTTGCAAAAGATAACATACACCAGATTTTCTCTTGGAGCTTTGTGTGGGTATATAACCAACAATCATGTTGTCTTGGATTTTGTACATATTTTAATGCACATGTTATACAAAGAAAGGGATATTTTTGTCCTTCTTGAACACATACTTTTCATCAGATAAAGTGAGTTCAAGCAGTGACCCTATAAAATCATATTAAATGCATACAGGAGAGTGGTTGTATAGTATTCCTGTTATTGAATACCAATCATACTTTTGGCCATTCCTATGACATTCAAACCTTGATGATCTATCAAGACGCTTATAGTCAAGGTCTTGACATACTGTTAGTTCATTATCAAAAAATACAAATGAAATGTTGATAGTGCTTTCGACCCTCTAGTTCTGTGGCCGATAATAGGATCAAGAAGATCTACGATTTGTTTAATCGAGTCTTTTCCAAAGCGATATCGCCTACGGATGTCCTCGTCAGTCATGTTTTCTACAGAGAAACGTTCTCTAAACACTCTATCAGCCTTCCTTCTTCCCAACTGGCCAAACATTACGTTGGCCGCCATAGTTAATGAACGTTTAAAGAAGCCCTCTTGGGTTCATTAAAATAAGATAAGTTAATGAGGCTTTAATGCACCAATTCGTTCATTAAAACATTGATACAACGAATTTAATGACACATAAAAATGATCAGTTTAATGAAGCTTTAATCATTCATTAAATATTGATACAATCGGGTTCGGATCATTTTATCCCACGTGCAGTGATTTGTAGGTCATTATTGCTGTAAACAGTATCATATGGAGTCATTGTTGTGTTTTAATGTTTTCTTACCAGCCAATCAAATTTGAGTATTAACAATAGAGGTATTATAAAAATAAATATTTTTTAAAGATTCAGGGCTGGGTTTCACAAAACTATCGTAAGATTTGTCCTAAGATAGATCTTACGATCATCTTTAGATCTGACTTATGACAATCATAAGATTTGTCACTGCTGTTTCACAAAACTATCTTAAGTATAAGACATCTTAAAACAAATCATAAGACGAATTTCATTCTTCAATTTCACAGGGATTTTTTGTTAAATATATCATATGCACGAAGTTTGTATTTTGTGACAAAAACAAGAGGAATTCCTTCTACTTTTTAGGGTTTTCTCTCTGCTATAATTAGCGAGTACATTTTGCATGTTAGATTTGATTTCAATTTTATCGTATCCTCTTTTTAAGAGATTAACCTCAAACTCATGCAGAGTTTCAAGCAAAGTTATTTCATTGCTTGTATTTCTCATATGGCGTATTGTTTCACCTTTGATGAATCCTTTAAAAACAGAGGAATTATGTGCACTATTCCGTTCCATATATTGGAATGTGTTAGTTGGTTTAATGTAGGTTTTAAAATCCAGAATTTGATTGGTTTTAAATCTTTTTCCTTTGAACACTGTAGTGTCTAAGAAATTGATTTCTTGTGTGGAGATTTCATATGTGAATTTGAGTAGAGGATGGTGTGAATTGGCTATTTCAAATAGTTCATGGATGACAGCTTCCGATCCGTGAAAAATGATAAACCCGTCGTCGCGATAGCGACCATGATATATTAAATCATTCTTCCCTGTAAATTTATCGATGATTTCATCTATGATTTGGTGAAGGCGAATGTCGCACACAGATGGGGAACACTTAGAACCCATCGCACATCCTATTGTTTGTTTATACATAGCAGAGTTAAATTCGAATATATTGTTTTCTAGTACAAGTCGTAAAAGAAAACAAAGATCAGCTGTAGGCGGAGCTGGTATAGTATATTCTGCTTTGCTAAAGTTGGTATAGGCTATTTGAACAGCCGTAATTAGCTCCTCGAATTGCATATTTGTGTAGAGTGAAGTTACATCATAACTGACCAATAGGCATTTTGGCTGTGGTCTGAGTTGTTCAACTTTTAGAATGAAGTTTGAACTGTCCCTAATATACGGCTTAGTGTTTGCACGATGGGAGTCAAAAAGTAATCTACATACTGGCTAATGCGTTCTGTAGGTGAACCTATTTGTGAGATTATAGGTCGACCTGGTGGAATAATTGGTGAATTGCAGCTACCATTGTTTTTGATTTCATTAAAAGTCTCAATGTTGAGCTTGTGTATTTTAGGGAGCAAATATAATCTCCCTATCCTCGTACCTTTGGCTTTCCGTAGAAAGTCATAGGTAATGTTGTCAAGTACACCCTTAGTGTTCATCTCACACAGTTTTTGTGTGATACTATCTTTGAGATGATTTAGTTTGGGATTAGTAATTTTACAGTAGTATTTGCTATTTAAGGTAAGTCACTCGTCAGCTTTTTAGAAAAGTTCACGCAGAAGCTTTTACTTCAAAACTACTTATTAAAATTCAATTTTTATAACAAATTTAAATTCAACAATGTAAATTTTTTAACATTCAATGATAAAACGGCTCAAAAATCTACAAAGAAGCAAGATTTATGATGGACTATTTCTTTTGGTGGAAGGATATTTAGCAGAAAATTCTGCAAATCTACACATTTATAAAATTTAATGTAATGGAAATTTAGCCTCACATAATTTTACTCGGAGAATATTTTCCGTTTTGATATTGCTGAAAATATTTAATTTAGGTCTTAATTTATATTTTTAGACTAAATTTTACTCTTCCCCTCAACAAACTTTTCCAAAAAATGGAAATATATTAAAGAAGTCAAGATCAAATTTACACCATTTTTTGCCTGAAAATCACATATTTTGACAAATATTTCAAAATTAACATCACTGACCCCACCTTTTTCTTTCATTATTTTAAACTACTGGATACTTGTGACTGATCAGCACTGAAGTCGTAAAAAGTTTGATATAAGAAAAATTTTTATTGCCTATTAAGTTTTTAATACCCCAAATATTTTATTTTTTAGTGCAAAAAGGTCACACAATAATTTACGCGCATTAATTTGCAAGATTTGTTTAATGATAAATATTATTCAAACTATTTTACGTAAAATAAGATTATATTTATTGCCATGCTTACATCTGATCTAATATAATAAGGGTTAAAGTAATTAACCAAAGAGATGAAATTTAAGTGCAAAAAGGTTAACTTAAATGTACCGTAGATCAGTTGGATGCACACTGACCCCCTATTTTCTTTGCGATTTTGAGTTACACTTAATGAGTACTTATCCAAAATATGCTTCTCAAAAAATCCTTGATTTAACAAATTTCAGGAGTGACTTACCTTAACTCGCCCTACTTCCCAGCGCTGTCTCGTCAAGTCCAAAGCGCCTGTATCAGGGCTGATACACTACTAGGTATATGATATATAAAGAAATCTAAAGTATTCTTTGGCTTAGATATGTCGTTTATATGCAATTCTATACAAAATTTTGCACACATTTTAACATTGAGTCACAATCTTATAAAAGACTGCCTGTTTGCGTTGCAGACATTACTTACATCACCTATCTGAATATAGATCTATGAAAAAATATTGCTAATTTCTAAAGAAAAAAGATTTTTTTTTGTGTTATTTATCCAAGTCGTTGGTATTCCTAGGAATTAATGTGACTGCTCCGTGTTGCCCGATACTCTTGTCGGTCGATAATGTTCTTTCAGGCGACAAGACCGGAAAAATTTAGTCGCATTGGAAACGTAACACTGCATTGCAAGGCTGATTTTGAGTTTTATTTTTAAGATATGTACTACATGTAACATGTGTAAGTACGCCCAATTCATGTGGAGAGTTCTCTAGGCTATACATAAACACATCACATGACCTCGTTGATCACGTGAGGGTCATTTCTTCTTTTTTGAGACAATCAGAAATTGGAAGGTTATTCCCTATTCCTTATTGACTATTGGAATGGCAAACCGTAGGCTGTCTCCCGGTTCCCTATTCAAATTACCGTGAATGTCCTTATAGTTTGTTTTTTAAAAAAAAAAACCTTAATAACGCATTATAAACCGTGTTTAAGAGGAAGAGCAAAGACATCACTTAAAAAAGAAGAGTGAGGACCCTAAACCAATGCAGATAGAATGACTAAAATGATGAATATTTTGCTAGACGGTCAAAATTGGAGAAAAAAACGTATAAAATATTCGTACATAAGAGTACATTAACCGGGGGGCTGGCCAACATCCTGGATCTAATATTTAGACCTTCATATTTTTACAGGGGAGGGGTATGGGAGGGATCACTCGACTTTCAAAAGGAATATATGTTAACAGACCGGAAACCTATTTATCTAGTCCGGTCAAAATTGGAGAGAAAAAACCGTATAATGCTATTATAAGTAGAGTACATAGCCCGGCCCGGAGGGTTGGCTAACATCCTGGATCCGATATTTAGACCTTCATATTTTTACAGGGTGGGTGTGGAAGGGACCCTTCGACTGTCAAAAGGAATTTAAGGTACAAGACCAGTTAAAATTGGAAAAAAAAACGTATTATACTATTATAAGTAGAGTAAATTGCCCGGGGAGCTGGATAACATCCTAGACTCCATATTTACACCTTCATATTTTTACAGGGGGGGGGGGGGGGGGTCTTGGAGGGATTCTTCCGCTGTTATGTTACAAGACTGGAAACCTATTTAGCTAGCCCGGTCGAAATTGGAATAACCAGTATAATACTTTTATAAGTAGAGTAAATTGCCCGGGGGGCTGGCTAACATCCTGGATATAAAGATCACATCTACACATAAACTCTCATAAAATTGGCCACCCTGAAAACCGGACACCGGCCACTTTTCCAAGAACGAAATTCAAGAAACATAGGTAATTTCCTCTCATCATACTGGTCACTTTTTGATTGCAAGAAATATAACTGTCATTGACCAGAGGGGCAATAATGGCCGGCCGGAGGTGTGAAACATACCCACGAGAAGTCAGTGTGAAAAACTGAAATGGCTTCATAGATACGTTTTCTATTATTTTACCGTCTTGAAGGGGTAGTCATCCTGCCAGACTACGTAGATGGCCGGTCAAAGTTGTGTACGCATGATTAAGCATCAATTAAACTTGAATTGATAACATTTCAAGCAACTAGTGAATTTCAATCACAGAATAAATAAACAAATTATCACACGTCATATTGCATCATACTTTTAAATAGACATAAGCGGCCTTAGAATTGGACACTGTTAAAAAAATGCTGAGAAAAAATCAAATAAAATGTTTATCAAAATATACATTTCATTATTACAAGAACAGCAGTTTTGCTCAGAAATGATTTACTTATTTACTTTTACAAACAAATTTAATAATGATGTAAGCGATAGACATAGTTTAGGTAGAGAGACTGGTTTATTTCTTCGCATACACTACTGTAACTACAAAGCACAGAGAATCTAACAAAACCCTGATGAAGGAACTGAGTGGTACTGAACCCGGTATTGAGTAAACTGAGGTAGTTTTGAGTAGCACTGAGGTTTTCACTGTGTACACTGAGGATATACTGAGAGGTACTGAGGTTGACTCTGTTGGTACTGTGGAGGAACTGAGGGACATTGAGGTGGTTCTGAGGCCTCTGAGCTGATACTGAGTAGCCCTGAGGTTGAATACTGTAGATACTAAGAACAGTGCGACATTTAACTCCGGACACGACATAGTCCGGACTTTTTACTACCATTTCCAATTGCGATATCAAAAAAACATTAATATTACTTGGTGGGATTTTCTAGCAGTAGCACATAATCTCATGTTGAACTAACAAGCTTATCTAGTTTGAGAAATATTAAGTCCCAAATATCAAAATCCCATGGGAGAATGGTGGGATTTTCAGTCCCACCAATTATCCCACCATTATCCCATGGGAGAAAAAATCTCAGATGGGAGAAAAAATCTCAGATGGGATTTTTTCTCCCATCTGAGATTTTTTCTCCCATCTGAGATTTTTTCTCCCATCTGAGATTTTTTCTCCCATGGAATTGTAATCATGGGATAAATCCCACGAACACTCATCAGTGGGATATTTTCTCCCACATACTGCCAAGCATAGGATTTATCCCATACATTCTACTGTATAGGATATTTTCTCCCACCAGTACTTGAATGTGGGATAAAGTCAATTTTTTTTTCCTTTTAGAGTAAATGAAAACACACAAAGTTTTTAAACGAAACTTTCCCAAATTTGTTCCAAACAACATTGTTCTTCAAGGTTTCATTTACATAATTATGCTTTACCTACAGTATCTGGCCATAAGTGAGTCATAATTGCATTTTTACACTATAAATTTCAGTGAAATCCATTTTTCTGTTAAAAATTTAATTTCAATTTCCATG
>NW_026920114.1:0-16697 GCF_032062105.1 Saccostrea cuccullata
CAACAGTGTTCAATGTTGGACTGGGTTTTACTGACTTCATAAGCAAAGGGAGATTAGCCGTGCTAATCAAAATTCATTTTTTCAGTCATGTAATTTTGATCGACTCTACTGCCTCTAACTTGCTTAAAAAATCCAAAATGTTATTTCAAGCTGATTAATATTGCTCAGATGAACTTATTACCGTCTACAACCCAAAATGCTCAGGACAATGTTTCGTATGATCTTGTCATTACACTTTTGCCTAAAGGAGAAAAACCAGGACAATATTTGGAAAACTGGCGTCCAATTACACTTTTAAATACTGTTTATAAAATAGCCTCTGGCTCTATTGCAAATAGATTAAAGACTTATTTGGATAAACTTATCAATCCTGATCAAACAGGTTTTATTTCTAACAGATATATAGGGGAAAACACTCGGCTTATCTATGATATAATGCAGTACACTGAGGAGGAAGAAATTCCTGGTCTTCTACTACTTATTGATTTCGAAAAAGCCTTTGATACTGTTTCATGGAAATTTATACAAAAAACCTTATCATATTTTCAATTTGGACCTGATATACATAAATGGGTAAAATTATTCTACCATAATATAACTTCTGCTGTTAATCAAGGTGGCAATCTCTCAGCATCCTTCAATATCCATAGAGGCTGTAGACAAGGGGACCCGTTATCACCATATATTTTTCTATTTTGTGCAGAAATTTTAGCTATACAAATAAGAGAAAATAAAAAAATTAAAGGAATTACTGTATGTAATAATGAAAAGAAAATTTCTCAACTAGCTGATGATACCTCAATTATCCTTGATGGTAGCAAGGAATCACTGTTAGAAACAATCAAAGTATTAGAACTTTTTTCAGATATATCGGGACTAAGAGTTAATTTTTCGAAAACTAATACAGTATGGATTGGATCCAAAAAATGTAGTCAAGATATCCTTTATAGAGATTTTAATCTGAAATGGGGGACTAATAGATTCACTTTACTTGGAATTAATTTTGATGTAGAACTTCAAAATATGTCTAAATTGAATTATCAGCCAAAGTTAAGCAGAATAAAATCAATCTTGCATCAGTGGGAGAAAAGACACTTAACACCAATAGGAAAAATCACTGTTATCAAAACTTTGGTTCTGCCTTTATTAAATCACATTTTTATGGCAATTCCAAACCCAGATGACAATTTTTATAAAGAGTTGGATAAAGTATTCTTTTCCTTCCTTTGGAACCACTCTCAACATAGAATAAAAAAGGATGTAATTGTTAAAACATATGAAGATGGGGGATTAAAGATGATAAATGTAAAGGCTTTTACATCTTCCTTAAAATTATTTTGGATGCAAAAACATATGTCAAATAGAGATACAACACGATTTTATACCAATGTTAGATATAAAGAAAGTTACAACATGTGGAATTGAATATATTAAAAATATTAAAAAATCACTAAAAAACAAATTTTGGGTTGATGTATTTGACTCATGGATTGAGCTACATCATAAGAAAACCCAACTGCAGTTACAGCAAATGCTCCACTTTTTTATAATCCCAACATCCTGGTTGGGGGGAAAGTATTTTTCAATAAATCCATGTTTGATGCTAATATCCAACACCTTGATGATGTTATAAATGAAGAAGGTGTTTTCTTAAGAGACTTATGAATCTGTTTGTGATATATATCCACAAGTGAAAATTCATACAATACATGAGTGTTATAAGTACTATTAAAGCATGGATGAAAAAAGCAAATTTTGATGGAAATGTAACTAAATCACAAAACCCTCTGGTTATGTCAAATATAAATACCCTTTTAGAGTGCAAAAAATCAAGGCAATTTTATAATCTTCTCAACCAAAATAGTACAGAACCTACCGGTAAAAGAAAGTGGAATGAAATATTTGAACGAAATGACAAAGAATGGAAAATGATTTTTAAATTGCCTTTTAAAGTTACAAACAATTGCAAACTGCAATGGTTCCAGTATCGAATTTTGAACAAAATCTTGGCCTCAAACTCATATCTATTCAAAATCAAAATCATAGACAACAAAAATTGTACCTTCTGTCAAGTAGAAGAAGAAACAATCGAACATTTGCTTTGGGAGTGTGATCATGTACAAGATTTTTTAAGAGAATTTGAGAATTACCTTGAAAATAAAACAAATCTTCAGATATCAGTAACAAAAAATAATTTTATTTTTGGATTCTTAGATAAAAGGAAAAAGATACAAAATAATCTTTTTCTATGGCTTAAATATTATATCTACACAATGAGGTGCACAGGGAAGACACTTAATGTTCCTGCTGCGATATCGCTTATGAATTCATTTTATGAAACTCAAAAATATATTGCATACAAAAATGGTGAAAAGGATATGTTTGATACCTGCTGGAACTACTGGAAGCTTTTATTTCAATGAATTTTTAGACAGATATAAATATTGTGAATGCATGCACTCCTCTCTTTTCTCTCTCTCTCTCCCCCCTAGCTTTCTCTCTTCTCTTCTTCCCCCCTCCTCCCTCCCTCTCTTTCCCTCTCTTTCTAAAATGAAAAAATTACACCTTCTGTATTTGTTATTAATCATTTATTGTATTAAATAACAGAATGTGTAAAACAAAAATAAAGAATTATAAAAAAATGATCTTTAAGTAAGAATTTTTTCCCGTCTACTGTTCATAATAAAAAAAAGGCCAGCTAGAATTTGCATTTTAAATATAATATTGAGCTTATTTAGATACAATTTTCTCCTTTCTCATATTGGTACTGTAGATTTCGATAAAATACAGTGACCAGCCAAAGGAGAAAAATGTATCTACCTGCGCTCCCATATTTTAAGGGCATCAAAGAATGGGGCTAATATTCAATGGGAATAAGATGCAAAAATGGTACCCCTACCCAACTGATAGATAATTTATGTATCTTCTAAATTGCTTTTCTATTTTTCAAAAGTAGTATTCCATTGGATAAACATATCAGTGATTAGTTGCATGCCCAAAAAAAAAAAATCTAGACCTTTCATTTTTTTTGTCAATTTACCGGGGACTGTATGTCACATCATCCTTTTGGACGATATTATGGCAATATTTTTTTGTAAAACTAACCCTAAAACTATCGTATTTCATCAGGAATACATTCTTTCTATCATGTAAAGTCATGTTTAAAAATAGCGTTGAGAAAGAGATATACATGATTTCCGTACGGCTAGATTTACTCAGCTGGTTGAAGAAATGTGCGAATGCGGTGCTGATTACATTTTGGGTTAGGTTATTAAAACAAGGAATGTGTATACCTCAGAGGCAAAAGCCCTTTCGCTTAAAGAAAAACACCAACAAAATTCATTAGCATATTTTTCTTCTTCCTTATTTCCTCGCAGTGCCTGGAGTCCTGGGTCAAAACGTTGCCGTTGGGTCCCTGCTATATTTCATTAGACAGTTTTGGGCTTGCTTCTCTCATAATTAGAACACCAATCAAATTAAAGCTTTCATAAACAGTCACATAAAATTTACAGAAATTAAGGATTCGGTTGACACCTCAAATGCACATTTTACACCTTGTTATCAAGTTTAGCATTTTAAATAACTTAGAGAGTCAAACAGGGGATATTTTTGTCCACCGATTTTTCAAAACAGAGAGAACATTAAACATCATTCGTCTGTCAGTCTTTCCGCCCATCACAAAACCGTTCTTCAAATCTTTTGAATAATATAGGGATTTCATATTACACGTGTATATTACCAGTGGCAAGACCTTTAAAATACATTATGATTTTTTACCCCATGACGTTGACCTTGAAGTTTGATCTACTTTTTTAAAAAAAAATAAAAGACTTAAAATAGGCCATAACTTTTGAAAGAGAAGAGAGAGAGAGCTTTCATATTAAACATGTGTATTAACTATGACAAATCCTTTCTAAGTACACTACGATTTTTGACCTCGTGCCTTGAAGTTTGACCTAAATTCAAAAACTTTACCCTTGTACATGACTTTTGACACCGAAAGCGGGGGACCACAGTTCTTTGAATTTTATTGTTCATTTTAGGTGAAAATGTTTAAAAGCATACGAATACCGAAACCAATTGTTCTTTATGTTTTGGTAGGTTTTTAGCATGGGAGCAGAGAATTTCGGATCAAAAGGATCTCAAGCATGTGAGGTCCTGCTATATATTGTGAAGTGCATTAGAGGACTAAAAGTTTGATTATTTAAGTTAGTTTGAATATACGTAGAATAATTCCATTATGGACATACGCAATGTACATGTAGCTTACTTACTGATTTTTTTTTATTAAATTTTCTTAATTAAAGATAAGTGTCATCAGACGTTCATAGATAAAAAAATGGCATGTATTACAAAGGGTTTTTAAAAAAAAAAATTATCCAATCTATTCACAGAATTTAAAAAGAAGAGAATCACAGAAATCATTTCTTTCTAAAGAATAATCGCGCATTCATTGACGTCACTGTTTATTTATGATTTTTAGCAAAAAGCATGTAATTACATTTTTTCACTATAGGATCAACAGAGTAGTGGATCTATTTTTTAGAATCACAAACACTGAAAAGGTTCGCAGTTAAGTATTCTGTCCTCTAATATAAGCTCTTAATTTGTATAACACAACCTGAAAAGAAACGTAGAGAAAAAGGTGTTTATTCATCGATTAACAAATCATTATATAATATGAGATATTCAAGTACTTTTATCATTTCATTAATGTAAAGATTGAATTAATCACCATGAGAATAATATTGTCAATATATAATATTTTCGTACACAAATTTTGCGTTCACCAAAGGTGGGTCTTTCGAATGTGGTAATTTGAATGAAATTCAAATGTGTTGATCATGAAGAAGGAACTGGCTGCAGAAGAATTAAATTTTAATGAACATTTTATATATTGATAAACATATCACATGTACAACGAATACTAGAATATTTACATTTCAAATGTCTTTGTCCGAGATAAAATTACAAATTATAAGTAGGGATGTCAAAATTGTCAATAATTGATATTCGAATATTCGATAGGAGTAATCGAATATATTCGAATATTCGATAAAATAAACACATTTTGCATTATGAAGTACATGAACATATTTTTACTCTCCTGTCAACCAGTATACATTTATTGGTCATTACTTATTACTTCAACAAAAATACCATGCTAAACAAGCTTAACAATTATCTACTGAAGAAAAATTAAAACCATTTAATTTTAGCTATTTAATTTCCTGATAATTATTTTAATGATATTTACATAAACAAGTGATTCATGTGTTTTCTGTAAAACTGTGTCCTTACAATAGTATTAACTTATTGTAAGTATTTGGCAATGTTATACCACTAATCAAATGATCAAAGAATGATATATTTTAATAGTTACACTTTTAAAGTAATCCAAAGGACTTTCTATTAAAGCTTCTTTTTAAATCAAACATTATTCTTAGTCAACGGTATGAACTTATAAAACTTACAAGATTTTGTCTCTAATAAAAGCTTGTATATCTAAAAACCGAATATTCGAATCATATATTTATATTCGAATATCAACTCATCGAATGAATATTCGAATATTCGTTGACATCCCTAAATTTATGTGTACTTTATTACCCAATCAATGTATTGGCGCGGTTCCTAAAAAATCAAATGCAGGGCGGAACAAAAAGCTAGACAGAAGCAGGGCTTGGAGCAAGTGGAATGATGGAATCAAAACATGTAAATATAAAGAATAACTGTCAATTTTTTCAATTTCATGACGATGATCAATCGATTGGCTTGCGTAATAATTTTATACATAAACGCCTTCGGCGTCGTTTATTCAAATTATTACGCAACCCAATCGATTGATCATACCAGGAAATCGAAAAATAATACAGTTATTCCTTAAATCAATGAGGTAAAATTGATGATTTACTTAAGTTTTCAATTCAAATCCATGTGAATCTCTCTTCCACTCATATACAAAGAAAATTAAATCGTGTACCCGTTAAAGCTAGAGATTTTTTGAAAGAAGTTTAAAAAAAAAGGTAAAAAAAATCGCATACACATCATCCACTAAAGGCGCCATTGAAGATCTAAGTGTCCTTTCTAGTATATAATATTAACTGCTGGAACAGATAAAAGATGCACAAGATCTGTGTATGTATAATTTATAAAAATAATGATGAAAAAAAAAATTGATTTCTATTTTTTTTCCTTCGCTAAAAGTGGGGGATATTAATTTTGGTCTGTGTATCCGTCCGTCTAGCTGTCCGTCAGTCCGTTTGAAGTTCGCATTTGTTTTCACGCAATACCTTGAGAAGCCTTTGAGGTTTTTAAATAAAATGTTACACAAAAACTCTCCATAAGGAAGGTCCCTTTCGATTTTGAGGTCAAAAGTTCAAAGGAAAAGTCATAAATTAAAAGAATTCTGTCTGTTCAAACAGTTTCGTTTTCGCACAATATCTCTAAAAACATTTGAGGTTTTGCAATGATATTATATTTTCTTTTCTTATTTTTGTCTCTGTGATAACTCTTTAAAATTTAGCGGAGTTAATTTTTTGATAAACCTGCCGGAATGTAAATTAGGCAGGTCAAAAGGTCAGGAGCTAGGGAGGCCTAACATGCATGTAAATCTCGTGCGCATCTGTCTCTGTGTCTGACGGTAAGGATTCCAAATATGCATGAAAATCTCGTGCGGCTGCCTTTGTGTTTGACGTCTGTTGGAGAGGGCTATGGAAATTGGCAACGGAGTCCTCGTGTTATTTAAGGGGGCCGACTATAGTTTTCATTGTGCAATATTTCGCGCATCATGGTAAAATGAAGCGTATTTACTGTTTTAATTCAACTTTTTTAGCTTAATTATTAAAATTAAACAAAATTAAGAAATTATAGGTATAAAAATGTAATTACAATTTGATATAACTGATTTTTTAACCGATTTTGCAATTGATAGGCAGGTTGACGTCGTTGCAGTGTGTTTTTGACGTTATGATGATCTGTAGCTCTGAAAGAAAGAGGTAATAAAAATATTATTAAAGAAAAAGTAATAGACATACGCTCTTGAAATTTAAAACATAGAAATTTGAGAATATTTCCAATATTTTTATTATGTTTTTATGTGAATCCGTTTTGCACATCATATTTTGTAATACTCTATAAAAATAGTAAAATTTGCTAATTTTTTGCATTTTGAAATGCTCCCTCGTGTAACAAGACGGTAGAATTTTGTGTTTCTTACATATATTGTATAATATAGTATTACTCATCAAATATTATAGTTTGAACAAAATGTCTATTGTAGTATTTGTATAATTTGCTTTAAAGTGCTAAAAATTGGCATTTTCCTATATAATCCTATAGTAAATGTACCTGTATTTTGAGACGGCCCCTCAAAAATACATGGACGGTAGATTTCCCCCAAACTTTGCATGTACCCTGAAGGTAATGTAAGTTATATATGATATAAAAATGAAGAGTTTCGGTATTGTAGTTTTCACACAATAAAACTATAGTCGGCCCCCTTAAATCTATGTCTACATTTTAAAGATATAAATCTACAATTTTATTTCACAATGAAACGGAAATATAAGGAATCACTGTCTAGTTCGTATAGTATGCCAGGGACATCAACGATAGTGGGAAACATCGGATAATTTAAGCATAACGGGCTTCGCCTATAGACAGTGATTCCTTAATTATACTACAACTCGCTATGGCTAAAACAAGACCTCTATTAGACTTAGGGTAGTATTCATGTATTTATATATTTAAGGGGTGTGTAAAACTTAAATTTTTAGATGATAGGTATCTCTAGAGGCTTTTGACTTTTTGCAGTTAAATTTTATGTCATAACTACCTCTACCCCACAACCCCCACCCCTGCCTTTCTGTCCGTCCCTCTAGCACTTTTATTTCCAAGAGATATCTCGAGAAACCTTTGAACTTTTGCAATTAAATTCTATGTGACCTATGGTCTACAGAAGACGCCTCTTGGTTTTGAAGGCAAAAGGTTAAGTATAGGCTAAACTAGATACACTTGTTTTGTTTTTTTTTTGTAAAATTTTGACAATTTTGATGTTAACATTTAAAGGATTTGTTTGTGACCTAATGTTTGCATTTAATTTCTCGCCATATCAAGTTCGCCGAAGGCCGAGGGGAAATTTTCTCGCTTTGCCTTAGAAATGCCATAGTTTGAATACACATTGAACCTTTTTGCCCCACGCTAAGAATGGCCGATATTAATGACGGTCTGTCTATCAGTCCGTCCGTCTGTCCGTCCATATGTAGTTCTGTCTGTGTGTAATGCTTTCGTTTCCACGCAATATCTCCAAAAGCCCATGAGCCTTTGCATTGGAATTTTACACGATAATCCCCATGGCCGTAGGGAGATCCCTATTGGTTTTGAGGTCAAAAGGTCAAGGGTCATAAATTTAAAAATTATGTCCGTTTCGACACTTTCGTTTCCGCGCGATATCTCGAGAGGCCTGTAAACTTTTGCAATACAATTCTATATCACAACTCCATATTCTTTTTGAGGTCAAAAGATCAAAGGCCATATATTCATCATTGAATTTGTCTTCTTTCTTTAACACTTTCGTCTTCTTTATTTGAAACTTTCGAATCTACGCAATATTCCAAGAATCTACAGAAGCCTTTAAAATTATGAAGCACATAATCGTCCCTCTCCACTTTTACAATACTCTTTTCTTTGATTTCATCACCCACTCACCCTTTTCCGAATGAATGCTTTGCCTAAAACTGTGAAAAAAAAATATCATTCGTACAGAATTGTGACATAGCTAAATTATTCAATAATCACACATAAAACTATACAGTGATATAGTGGTTCACATTTTGTAAATGCTTTTTTTCACCTTACCCCCACCCTTCATAGTAACGTTCTACAAAATCTTCTGTCGTCGAAAGTTTGAAGGAATCAAAAAATAATCATCAATAATAATTAATCAATAGACTGGTAATAAGTATACAAACAGTTAAAAACCTGGGTGGTATCAACTACTAAATGATATGTCATATCTTCGTTGATATTACTTTTGGATAACCCTTGTATACAGGGTTAATTAGTATATTTGTTTGGTACTTATATGTTTTTTTTCAGTCCTAACTTTTAGATACAACAATGCAGATGTCCCTTTTAAGAAAGTTTCTACTTGTTGGTGGTATCATATTGCACTGGCAAAATATTTTGGCTCAGAGCGTTGGCGGTTGTAATAATGATTCAGATTGTATAGAAAATGCAAATTGCGATGTTGATTCAAACCAATGTTTTTGTGACATGAACTCTGCCCCATTCCAAAATGTTCCATCACAAACTATTGTGTGCCAAGGTAAGAATGTCATAAAAAATTTAAGAAATGAATTTAAGTGACTATGGATCAATGTCAGCACTTCGTGATAAACATACATGCATAAAGCGTCAAGGTTCATGTACTTTATGAATTCTCATTTTTCATAATATATTTACATTAATTGTTTGTGATGTTTTTTAAAAAAAGAGAATGCCTTTTTCTTTATACTTCAGTTACATCACAAGATGTCAAAAGAAACTGTAACCCATCAAACGCGAGATCACGAGAATATGAACATTTTCTTATTTGCAAAGAATCCTAAAGAATATAGTTAGTAATCTCAAAATATGTTTACTAGTTTAATTGATGCAAAACATCAATTCGTCCGCAAAAATATATCGTTTTTAAAAAAATCACGAAAAGAATACATAGGAAATATGATATTTTATAGAAAATTTTGAAAAAGACGTACCTTGCATGGTACATTTTTTTTTATATTTTCTGTGTATGGTCAAACGAAGTAAATTAATTCGTGGATATTGGATAGGATAGTATCATCATAGAATGATTGTAGCAAATACAAGTGCCGCAAGTATCAAAATGCCTAATTTGGAATATACAAATGCAGATATAAAAGGATATGCAATATCCTGATATCGGTAACCATTGTCACATCATGTGATAATGCTGATGTTATTTCAAAATACATATGTGAAATGCCAAAAAAAAACAAACTTTAATCTTGTCGTTTGCAACTGTAATTATTATTATTTTCAAAACCAAAACAATATTTATTAACACCCTTAAAACTTTTACAGTTTATTAGTTATTTTCGGCACTGTTACTCAAAACGTTTCAGTTCCAAGTCATATGCTTGTTCATGTTGAGAAGCATTTCATGCAAACAACTTTTTATTAAATCATACATTAATGAATATCTGTTGAAAAATGCTTATCAATTTACACCTAATAAAAACAATAAGGACGAAGTATAGAGCGAATTTTTAAAACTTTTATTCCTGATTTTTATGTTGATTATCAATATTAATTAGAAATTATTTCATCGGGGTAAGAAAAAAAATAACGCCCCATTTTCCAATGTAATACAAGTTTAAATAGATCGGTCGCTCCTACATCCGATACTTATAGTGCACATGTAATACGTTTTAAAGAACTAAGCTGTCAGATATTTCCGTCTTAGTAGCTGTATGAACTTTAATTCAAGGAGTTGTATCCAATTTTGTTCAAATTTGCTGTAATTCATTAATGCTGTGAATAACGTTTCCTATTTGTAGTGGGTGCCTGTTCCCTGGTAGAGAGAGAAGACGAATGTGGACCACGTGGAAAATGTAAAATTCCTGAGGATATTTTTGACTACCCTGTCTGCTTCTGTCACGGGGGGTTTTTTGGACCAAGATGCATGGGTAAAAGATTTTTTTTTAAAATAGTTTTGCAAATGAATGCACCGATCTCAATTTTTTTACTAATTCAAATAAAGTTTTTAATTACAGAATATATATTTTTTCATTATGTATACAGTTCTGATTAATAGTATTATAAATTCACTTTTATTTATTCAGATCTACATGTATCCAATTTATAATATGCTATTGGTCAAAAATAAAATGTAATTATCGGTAGTGAAAAGGGGGGGGGGGGGACATATACAGCTGTAGTTATCGATCAAAGGAGAAAATCCACATTGTAAGACTAATGAATATCACCACTTAACGACAAATGATTGATTTATTCGCTATCAAAGTCATTGTATCGACAATAAAATTTGCGAAATTTTGATTGCTTAACGAAGCTTTTTTAAATCCTTGCATCAATCTTTTTGTAAATACCTTTAAAACTTGTTTTTTTTTAAAAAAAAAATGCTTACAAAAAACATGCTCTTGAGTACCGACTCAACTGGGAGATTTGAACTCCAATTACAGGTGACAAGGAAACATTGCTACATAAATAAGGGATAAGAAAGCAGAACTCATCACGATTATCATAAAATCTGCTTGATAGTTTGCCATCAGCGTTATACATGTATGAAACCGTTGTTGTTTCGTAAATATCACATTCAAAGAATACTAGATGTATAATATATCGAATCAATGTAGAAATTAAAATGGATATTATTAATTGATCTATTTTAATGTATTCAATATATCAAAGTGTCGAAAAGAAGGCCACAGCAAGATAATTTTTCTTTTTATATAGAAGTCTATGAATAAATTGAATACAAAAAACATTTCAACTAAAAATAGGACACCATTAGTACCCATGAAAATTTCAACAGATTTCTGAAAATTATCTCCAATAAAAAATTGATGATGATAATCACATTTTTGAATTTCAAAACGCAGTTTTCTTATGATGTCAAAAGCATGTCCATCTATTATTGTGGTTATTATTAGTTGTATAGAATTAAAAAGTCGTTCGTTTTGATGATGTTGATTTTGGAAGAAGAACGAGTGTGCATTCAATAAAAAACAAATCGAAAATTTATTTTAATTGCATTTTATAATACATTCTATGATAAAAGGAATTGCCATCTTTATGTCACATCTCCACGATTTTACAACGTTTATGTGAATTCTAAATTTAAAAAAGCAACAAAACGTTTGTAAAAATTGAAGAGAAGGCCCAAAGATAAAAATCAATTAAATTTCAGTATGCAGGATTGTAGCAATGGTTTCAATTTCCGAAAACAAGAGGACAAGGTAAAACAAGAGGCCCATGGGCCACATCTCTCACCTGAACACTGTAGCTTGGAAAGAAAGCAGATATGTTTTTTATTGAAAGGTTTACACCAAAAAAGTGGTCTCAACCAATTATTAAAGGCAAGAGGGTATGATTTAAACAAACTTGGATCTACACTAACTAAGGATGCCTGCATATTTCTTTGACTACCTGTGGCTTTATTGCCCTTTACATTTGAACTTACAACACCTGGCAACACCTAACCCCATGGGTCATGACTTGAATTTTTCTGCATATTTCTATGTAAAACTTGGATTCCATGTTATGGCCCTGCCCTACCCCCAGTGGTCATGATTTGAACAAACTTTAATATACACTACCTATAAGGATGCTTCCATATAAATATGATCATTCATGCCTTTGCTATTCTTGAGAAGAAGATTTTTAAAGAATTCCCTATATATTTCTATGTAAAATTTTGATCGGGCCATTGTGGACCCGCTCTATCCCCGGGGGTCATGATTTGAACAAACCTGAATCTACTCTACCTGATGATGCTTTCATATAAACGTGATGATTAATGACTTTGCTATTATTGAGAAGATTTTTGGAGAATTCAATATTTATTCATATGTAAACGGCCATTGTGGCCCCACCCGTACCCTGGGGGTCATGACTTGAACAAATTTGAATCTACTCTACCTGAAGATGCTTCCCGATACGTTTCATCTTTCCTGGCATAGTGATTCATGAGAAGAAGATTTTTAAAACATATTTTAACTATTTCTGAATTATTTCCCCATGAATAAGGGCGTGGCCCTTCATTTGAACAAACTTGAATTCCCTTTACAAAAGATACTTTGTGGCAAGTTTGGTTGAAATTGGCCCAGTGGTTCTTGAGAAGAAGATGAAAATGTGAAAAGATCACGACAGACAACGGACAAATTTTGATCAGAAAAGCTCACTTGAGCCTTTGGCTCTGGTGAGCTAAAAAGGAGGGGTAAGGGCAACTTTTCAAAATAATCTGAAAAGCCAAAAGAAATTTACTGTCAAGATCCTGCAATTTGTCAGTGTTCCTCAAAGCCGCAAAAAGAAACAAAAGTGGGGGCGGCATCTAAAGGTTAATATACTATAAGAAAATACGTAACTTAGAAAACGTGGTTCATGAGGGCCTTCTGCCCCCCCCCCCCTCTCCGCCCCTCCGCCCCCTCCTACGCATATTACGTGCCTGTTGTAACATACCCCGGTAACTGCAGATCTCTAGTTTTGTAGCTCGCTGGTCTGAACAAATGGAATGGACGACCAAAGAGCTACGGTACCAACCATAGAAAAAACCAATTTCATCTTACTACCATGTTTTATATAAGGTCTTTCTTTGTTTTATCGATTATTAACTTTCCATAACAATTTTATCGGTTTTTATTGATATATTGTTATTAATGTTAGCAAAACCATTGTAAAGCGCATAGTAACTGTATGTGATTTTGCACTTTATAAATTAATAAAATAATAAATAATAATAATAATATATTTATTGCGCATAAAAGGTGCGCTCATTCTGTTGGATTGATTTCTACAAATTCTTACCTCAACTGTACAAAAGCTTGACTTCAAAATATTCCTTACACCCCTATTACTTTTACTATAATATTTTAAATCGACACGAAGTGCGATGGACCGAATTATCTTGTTGTTCAAAATGACAGTGTACATAGCCGAATTTTCGATGGTTTCCGTTACGTTTCAAGTTTGGGAGGGCTATTTGCAGTGGTTATAAGGACTTTTTTTGTTTTGAAAATAGTCGCAAGTTGGAAACATACGGTTAGTAGAAATGAATTTCTGTACGAAGCTCTCCGGTTTGTCAATGTTTTTTTGGAGAGCTACAGTTTGTAGCTAGGTGTGTCAATGACGTTGCAAAATGTTTATCTTTTGTGTAGCGGGGATTGCTCAGTAGTATTCGTTATCATTCTAAAGCAATCAGGAATAAAGAAGTTTTAGACTAGATCCCCGCATGGAGAGTTATTTTTTTTTATTTTTATTTTTAAATTTATTTACTTATAAATAAAGATAAATTATAATTTGGTTTCGTACATGTTACTTCTATTTTATTATTAGCTTAATTTTAAAAAAGAGAGAATCTTTTCCTGTAATGCAATATTAATAACGAAAGGAGATACAAGTACTTTTTTAAAGCTAGCCATTTCAGATAAAAAGAATTAAAATAACCTAGATTCTGATTAATTCTAATCTAATTATTTGCATTATAGAATAAGTCTAGCATACAAGATTGACGCCAAGTTAAAAGAAACATATATTACAATGTAATTATAGTGTCATAGATGTGCATCAAGTATTCATGTTAGTAGTTGTAAAAGCCTGTTAGCTAAGTCCGGAAATATGAATATATTTCGTTTTGCCTTTCCCTCTTTCTTAAAAGTACACTTGATATATGAACCCACCTTCCTTGAATCACATTTATTTGAGATTGACAAAAAACAGCATTATAACAAAGATAAATGCTTATTTTGACCAATAATGTTTCTCTTGTACTCCCAGATCTATGTGAAAGGAACAGTGACTGCAATGGGGGAACATGTGTTGAAAAGGGGGGACAGAAAGTGTGTGACTGCCCACCAGGTACTACGGGTAGCCAATGTCAAGGTAAGGTCAAACTATACGCGATGTGTCCTGCATTAAATATAGTACAAATATAGAGGTGTAGTTAAAGTATTAATGTGCACACAAACACACCATAGGCACTTGGGTCAAGGATACTGTATATTTTCTATATAACATATTGTCGAGGAAATTCGAACTATACTCGTAACATTTTTCTTAGTCCGCAGTTAATTTTTGAGTTTTTGTAAACCCCTCTGCTTCATATACACTAGAATGTCACGGATATTTGATTTGATGCACACTTTGAAAATTACATATCCCACTGTATACTAAAAAGTTTCTTTTCAGTATACGGTGTGATATGTCAATGACATATATTTATTTTTATATTTTTTATTATTTTATTATTACATAAACAATAATGTATACTACATGACCCATGCAAACAAGATGATTTAACGTCATAAATATTTAGATTTGTTTTATTTTCCAGTATTTTCCTGGAATATATATATATATATATATATATATATATATATATATATATATATATATATATATATATATATATATATATATATATATATATACCCCACAGACAATCAGATAGACAGATTGATAGAGAGATAGACTTCACCATTTGCCGGTGGAGAGCTCTCATCCAATAGACCATTTTCCACGTCCCACAATGGGATTCGGACCCGCGACATAAGTATCAACTTCTTACTCCGGAACTCTAGAGCAGACGCTCTTACCATTGTGCCACGAGGGCGATAGAAGAAAAAACAAATACTAGTGTCATATCTCGAAAATAAATGTAGGGTTCTTGTCCAGAAAAAAAAATAACGAAAAAACATGAAATCCTGTAAAGTCACATATTTTCGATGGGTCATTTTTTGTGTTCTTTGCCAAAAAACTATTAGTTTGTGGGGATTATATTTCGTGAATGTGAAAGATTTGAGTAGTTATATATGTAACAATTTTCATTTCGTGGCGGTGAACATGAAATCGCGGGCCTTTTCACATATCAAAAATAAAAAAAGAAAATTACCCCCGCAAAATTAGTGATTACACAGTATGTGACTATGTATTCAATTATGTAAATAAATTTAAAGATAAAAATAATTTTTTTCTAAAAATATGATATCTTAAATCCTTCTATTATTTTTTGATCAGTTACAACAACAACGACAGTGACTACATCCATGACGACCACAAGGAGAAGCCGACTAGGGGGCGTGGTTTTAGCTATTGGGGGAGGTATCGGACTACTAGCCCTCCTGGGAGCTGCAGCTGCCACCTCAGCTGTATCCGGATAGCAAAAACCATCATCGAGGAACGTGTTTTATCTACATGTTATATTTCGAAATGATAAATTAAAATGAACATTCTGAGAGTATTGCATTTCATACACATGTCCCCTACCGGATTCCCCTTTTTCGTAAGGGTGTCATTTAATGTCATTGAATACTGTAAACCAACTTTTATTCGCGGGTGAAAAATTTTCGCGAATTTCGCGAGAGCGTCCTCGTCGCGAACTGGTCCTGTAAGTCTCTATGCCTATTGACTGCAAATCCAAAAAGGTTTGATCGCGAAAATTAATCGTCGTGAATTAGTTTTCCCCCGATAAATCACGAAATAAAGTCGTCGTGAATAAAAGTTGGTTTACAGTAATATCCTGCATATGAAATGTGTCCATAAACTTTGGACAATTCGGTAATTACTTTTTTCTGAATGAAATGTCTCTGAATTAAGTGTATTCATCATAATGAAAGATTTGTTAACATAAATTAAATGTTTCTCCAATCCGTATACTCTCAAATGCAATAGCAAAAAACAAAAATATGAAAATAAAAGAATACAAAAGAATTTTAATTCAAAATAGGTACCAAATTTAGAACAAATTTTTTGATGTTGTGTATGCTTTTAGCCTAAAAAATAATCCACATTAAATATTTTCTTAACGTTTTTTTTTTCTTGCTTTAAATTTACATGCCAATACGTTGACATTTAAAACTCTCTGAGTATGCACTGAGGAAGAGTTATCTCCCTTTTTTTCTTTATTACAAATGGTTACATAACGTTACACAAAA
>NW_026920115.1:0-17007 GCF_032062105.1 Saccostrea cuccullata
TTGTGGCTCCGCCCCGTCCCTGGGGGTCATGATGTGAACAAACTTGAATTTAAACTACCTGTGGATGCTTCCACATGAGTTTCATCATTCCTGGCCCAATGGTTCTGGAGAAGAAGATTTTTTAAGATTTTTTTTATATTTTGCTATGTAAAACTTTGATCAGACATTGTGACCCCACCCCATCCCTGGGTTATGATTTGAACAAACTTGAATCTAAACTACCTGAGGATGATCATCGAGTTTCATCTTTCTTGGTCCAATGGTTCTGGAGAAGAAGATTTTTAAAAGATCCACTTATTTTTCACGACCTTTGATCACGACTCGTATATGCATGATACAGATATGAAGCCAAAGGTTCTTCACTACCAGTCTATTTTGCCAAAAAGACTGTACGCCATAGCATTGGCGGATCCAGAGGGGGGGTTCCGGGGGTTGGAACCCCCCCTTTATTTTTTGCCAAGTTGAGAGAGAGAGAGAGGGGTAAACATTTTCAGAGAATAAATATTTATCGGTCTTACTTATGTATTGAATAGATATATTCTCATACATTTAGTTTCCTCCATTCACCTTCACCGTTACTTTTTTTAATGAAAGAATGGTAGAAAATATTCTACTTATTTTTATATATCTTATATATATGTAACATGCGAAAGAAGATGGGCGCATTTGGCGGGTGATCTGCAGGAATCATTTGTACGAAACATTTATGGTTTAAATGCCCATGATTTGGTTGGCTGAACATACCGGGTCAGATTTTACAAACACGTCCATGGGTTATTTTTTTTTCATTTAGTTTGAAAGACATTGTGAAATTGTAACATTTATGTCCATTTTTTCTAGGGGGTAATATGACATAAAAATGTTTCACAAAAAAATTAAACCTAAAATATTTAATGCATAGATGCATGATACGTGTACATGTACATTATTAAAATAGAAGATTAGAATTGATTTCACTCGAGAACCAAACTGAACCAAAATTTATCGAATTCAAAATTTTAATACATCAGTATTTAAAACCAAACTGACAAAATAAATGGTTGTTTGCCTGAATGAAAAAAAAAAAATAACGCCCCATGCCAGGCTCGAACCAAAAACTTTTCGCTTCGAGTGCACTGAACAGGTAGCCCAACTAACTGAGCTATCACAGCTACACATGTACAAATGTTTTTAAAAAGACAAAGACGCACCACATTGACACATTTGGATTTTTTGGGGAAAAGTTCATTTTTCGTGGTCTCTGGGTCTTCTCTCCATTTTTTAAAAAAGTGTATTCGTTTCTTTGAATTAAAATACACACAAATAACGTTTCAAAATCATGGAGAGAAGACCCAGACATAGAAAATTTTTAGAAAAATGTGTTTTAAAAAGTACCATTTTGTAACAAAAGTCTGATATGGCCAATTTTCAAGTTATTTTTTAGCAAATCAAAGCTCAATTTCGGGAAAATATTTCCGTTCCTGTTGCACAGGAACTCGATAAATTAAAAAAATGTTAAAATTTCATGTGACATGTCAATAAAATTTTCATTTTTCAAGTACGCCCAGGTTCCTGCCGAATGCCAATCAAAAGCGCCCTCGTTCTTTAATTTGATATTAGATTCCCGCGATTTTTAGCTACATGTCTTGGCTATTTAATGTACCGGGATTTTTTTTTATCATATCTTTCGAAGGAACTAACATGTAACTCTTTATTTTAAACCTCAACTGCATCCCACCCCGAAAAAGTTTTTCAAATTCTGGAAGAAAATTCGTTGCACATGATCTAAGGAAATGCTGCAAATCCATTCAATTTTTAGGCTTCAGTAGTTTTTGAAATGTGTTTCTTATTTTATTCGGACTGGGGGTACCCTTTCAAAGGAAAATGGGACTTAAAACATAGATATTGTTTATCACAACCTTGGATTTCCATACGTGTGTGTGAATCTCTGCTTGAGAGTGTGTAAGAAGGGGGGGGGGGGTTAAAGGGGTGTAACGTTGAATATTGACCCGAGTTGAAAATTGACCCGGGGGTCATATCTCAACGTTGAATATTGAACCGGGGTCATTTTTCAACGTTGAATATTGAGACCACAAGTCGTTGAATTTATACCCGGGGTCATTTTTCAACAGCTTGATAATTTTTTTCTTACACCTGATGACGTCAACAAGTTGAAAATTGACCCTGTTGAATATTGACCCCACCTCAAAGTTTGAACTTTTTTTTAGCTGGGAAGTTGTTTCAAGGGATTTATCATGCATTATCATTCAATTTATTTATATTTTGGTTTCAATTTTTTCCCTTTTCAAGAATGATAGAAATAAACATTCAGTATCACCCCGTGTATATATGTACATTTTGATCAGTGCACGATTTCAGTTATCTTCAAGCATGACAACTTTATTTTCGAAAATACTTTCCAAAATCCATGGCATCCATAAATAACTGCAAAACAACGAATAGGGCATAAAACAAAAATCTTAAAAATCTGCTGTCTAGAAAGTGAGCCCTATATATATTGATCAGGTGGGTGGAACATCCCATCTAGTCAAATTCAGTATAAAAATAACAGAATTAATAGCCTAAAATTAGAATGAAACACATCGACCAAAATGATTCCAATGATAGGTTATATTTGTGAAAAAGAGCAATATTATAGCGAACATAGCATGTAAGTAATGCTGACTTTAAATAAATTGTTGAAATCCCTGTAACAATTAACTTATTTGTCAGTAGCCTGTCTCGGCTTGAAAATTGATCGCTTTCGGGCCATAGCCTTGAGAATGAGATTATTGTTACTCTAAAAAATTCTAATTCTATACAATGTGATTCCTATTTGATTACTTGAAATTTCTATTCCATTATTTGTAATTTGTATTCGATAAATTGCTATTCCAATTACAGGAAATGTGACGATATGATTCATATATCATAAAATTTACATATTTTTTTTTCTCGAAAACACGCATTTCCTATTCGATGTCATTTATATCTAAAACAATCGGTTGCTAGTCGCTAATTTTGTCATTCCTATTCGATAATTTTATCTTTTTTATTCGATAATTATTTGGTTTATATGCAATAAAGTTGTTGTTCGAAAACATACTAGCATCCATTTCTATTCGAAAAAATACGATTCCTATTCTAAAAACTTCTCATCTTATTACATATTTTTTTCTAAGATCTCCTATGCGAATTTTTTTTTTAAATAATTGCCATGATTGCATTCTAGGAAATATTACAAATTAAACTAGAATTGTTTGTAAACTCAATTAAATAGGAATGTAGAGTTTCAAATTATTATCGGATATGAATCATTTTATCACATAGATTGACAAAACAAAGAAGATGGGTGCATTTGGCGAGTAATCTGCAGGAATCATTTGTACGAAACATTTATGGTTTAAATGTCCATGATCTGGTTGGCTGAACATAGCTGGTCAGATTTTTCAAGCACGTCCATAGGTTTTTTTTCATTTAGTTTGAAAGACTTTGTGAAATTGTAACATTAATGTCCGGGTGGTACTGTAACATATTTATGTTTCACAAAAAATAAACATCTGAAATATTTAATGCATAGATGCATGATACATGTACATTATAGAATAGAAGAACCAAACTGAACCAAAATTTATCTAATTCAAAATTTTAATACATAAGTACATAAAATGAAACTGACAAAATAAATGGTTGTTTGCATAAAAAAAAATAATAACGCCCCATGCCAGGCTCGAACCAAAAAACTTTTCGCTTCGAGTGCACTGAACAGGTAACCCAACTTACTGAGCTATCACTGCTACACATGTACCGAAAATTTTAAAAGGACAAAGAAGCACCACATTCGCACATTAGGATTTTTTGGGGAAAAGTTAATTTTTCGTGGTCTCTGGGTCTTCTCTCCATTTTTTAAAAAAGTGTATTCGTTTCTTTGAATCAAAATACACACAAATAACGTTTCAAAATCATGGAGTGAAGACCCAGAGATAGAAAATTTTTAGAAAAACGTGTCTAAAAATGTACCTTATTGTACCAAATAATGTCTGATCTGGCCAATTTTTAAGTTATTTTTTTAGCTAATCAGAGATTAATTTCAGGAAAATATTTTCCTTTCCTGTTGCACAGGAACCCGATAAATAAAAAAAAAAGTTAAAATTTCATGTGACCTGTCGATAAAATTTTCACTTTTCAAGTACGCCCAGATTTCTGCCGAATACCCATCAAAAGCGCCCACGTTCCTTGAAAATATGGGGAAAAGGCACAAGTTTTCTCTCTTCAAGACTTAGAGACTAGAGATCAGCATACATTAAGCTGTTGCTGTTTAATATTAAATAAATGTGTTTCGTTTTATACATTGATGGAGTAATTATAGAGGATTTAGTTATTCAAAATACTAATTTAATTATTTGATTATGTCTCGTATCAATTTTTGACAAAGATATCCAATATGTTTTTATATAAAGTACATGTAGATCCTAATTCAAGACTTCAAGGCATTGTTACGTCTCATCAATTACGGAACATGAAAAAATATTAATACAAGTTGTAGTAATTTTTTTTTCAGAAACATCAAGTCATACTCTGTATTATCTTTAATTGAAAAATCATTACTATTTGATGTCACTCACTTAAATGAAATTTTCTAAAAGGACTCCTGCAATATAGCATATGATCACAAGAAAAAAAACATGAAGTCAATGTGCATTTCAGATTCTATAAATAGTGACTCAAGTCTTTATGCTGTTATACTTAATCATGTGATCAAGTTTGAGCCAATCGGAGAGCTTAGAATAAAAGGTGATATCACCTTTTCGTGCTAAATACTTGTAGGTGCTATCACCTATTTGAATAAGTGGTATCACCTATTTGAATAAGTGGTATCGCCTATTTGAATAAGTGGTATCATCTATTTGAATAAGTGGTATCACCTATTAGAACAAGCATTCTGAGAGTATTGCATTAGCAATACATGTCCCCTACCGGGTTCCCCTTTTTCTTCAGGAGATCATTTTATAATGTGAAAAAGTCATGTCCAAGGTAAAACTGAAAGATTTTCAAGTTGTAAATGCCTTAAAACTAATAAAATAATCCACATTAAGACGAAAATTCAACTCATTTCTCCATCGTCTGTTCCTCGCTTCATATTTTTGTCGACAATCGGAAGTTAGCGCAGTTCGAACCCGATCTTAATTAAACGATTATGAAAAATATTCAAAATGCCATAATTCTGTCAAAAATTAATGAAGCGAAGCGAAATTCAAACTTGATCTGTAACTTATTAAGATACACTCACACACCAAAATTCAGCTCAATATCTGCAAGCGTTTAGAAAAAAAGTGCGGAAAACCAAGTGGGACAGACTGACGGGGACAGACAGACGGACAAACAGACAGACAGACAGACAGCTAGACAGACGGACGGACGGACGCAGAGGAAACCTATAGTCCCCCCCCCCCCCGGTTTCACCGGTAGGGGACTAATAAGTTGTATCACCTATTTGAATAAGTGGTATCACTTATTCGAAAAGTTGATATTACCTATTTGAGTTTCTTACAACAGTCATTAATGAATGCTCCCTATAATATATAGATTACCACTGGAACCAAGAAAATTCGGACTACCCAGTTTTCATGCGTTTTCTACGATTTTCTTGTTGTATACATGATCTATAAGTGAAATAAATTAATCTGTGAGCCAAAAAAAAAAACTACAGCTGTTCGACGGGAAAAGGTGATATCACCCAATCGAATAGGCGATAACACCAATTCGAAAAAGTGATATCACCTTTTCGAATTGTTAATATCACAAATTCAAATCAAATAGGTGATATCATCTATTGGAACAGGTGATATCACGTATTCAAATAGGGGATTTTACTTTTTGCAGTAAATACCAAAACGGGGCCTCATACCTATGAATTAAATCACAGTAGTGAAAACCCAATCATAAATATTTGTTTTTATGCTGTTGAATTTTGAACCGGTTTCATGATCAAAATTCCACGACCCGGCTCAGTTTTCAACGGATTAGGGTCTAAATTCAACACCTTTCGTCTCAGTATTCAACGTTGAAAAATGACCTCCGGGTCAATTTTCAACCCGGGTCAAAATTCAACGTTACAGGGGCACAACCATGGAACCCCTCCTTTCAGAAATGGCTGGATCCGCCCCTGCATATATATCAAGTGTGGCTGATTTTTTCAGACTTTCAAATGAAAAACAAAGTTTTACCATACAAATATTCACTACTGTGATTATCTGATCATGAGTAGTGGTTGGATTCGAAACCACAAGTTCCCAAACATAAACCGCGGATTGTTAGCAACATATAGATAGGAAAACAGTAGATAAGACTAGTACAACATTTACCCATTTTACATGCCTCCTATACATGATATTGGTGATTTCTATCCGACGAGGCTCATATATAGTTAATCAGACATAAGACAGTACAATAATTAAATATTGAGTGCAGGAAGTATGTTAAAAGTCAATTTGCCTAGATGCAAAAAATTCTCAAACCAATTTCCCGCAACTATAACGTACACTATCAGTTAGGGCTCATTCGGCGCCTTGAAAAGATTGAAAAAAATCACTGAGATCAACAATGAGTCAAATACGAACAAACAATTTGCTTTTACTGCATGTTCATAAAAATGAGACAGATGAACTGAATCCAGAAAAAAAATAGTTGAGGAGCTCGTAAGTGAAAAGTGGACGTAGATTGGCAATTTTTGGGAAGTTTAGCTAAACACCCTATGACTCAGAAATGGTTGATAACGAAACGACAAGGAAAAAAAAACTCACCCCCCGCCCCCCCCCCCCCCAAAAAAAAATTAAAGATAAGGGATATCTGGGAAACTAATTAAATTCTATGGATATAATAAATCAGATGTACACTCAATGCTTGCATACACCTATGGAATTATCTTACTTACTGGGGGTTTTGTCAAAATCTTATTTTTGGTGTGCCCCCCCCCCCCACCCCAAGTGAAATCGCCTGATCAATGTAAGTAAGAAAATAATATTCTTTGAAAACGAAGTCTACTTTAGTTGCTCACTTTTGGAAAATGATGTCATTTATGATGTTGATATGATATTAGAAAAAACCTGTCAAATTTCAAAATATATGTATTTCTTTTTTATGCATACAGTGGTTTCCATGTAGGGCTAGGCTATGTAGCTATTTAAACTGTACTCAAATGGCTTTGAATACAATATAATTTATTAATTAACTGATACTTAAAAAATATTTATATCACATAAATACCTCTCGAAGACCTAATTCTTAAAACACATAAATATTTTGCATATTTGCAGCACTCAGAAATCAGGACATTATACCCCTTGCAAACTTTAAAAGCGATTTTTAAACAATATACAATAGATAATTTAGCCCACACTGAATTAAACTAATTTTATATATGATCCTTAAAAGTTATAAAATCAAATTGTAATTTTTAAGTTTTGCTAGGTTGGGTTTATTAGAAGTTTTTATACTATCAGGTCATCAGGTCATTATACCCTAAAATCAGGACATTATATTCCTGTCAATTTCTCTGTCAAATAAAACTAAATAAAAATATCTAATTTGGCATTTTCTTGATGATTCTTTGATAAAATGTTAATATTCACAATTTCCAATAAAAATAATATTGTTTATGCACATAAAAACTCTTTATTTTAGTAAATATATGCAATCAGATCAATCAGGGCATTATACTATCAGGGCATTATACCTTCCCATTCGGGATCGAGATTCCAAAAATTCTAACAACATAATTCGAAAGAAATTTTCATTTTGGAGGATCATGATGCAGAATGGACGATTCATCTAATTCCTCAGATTCATCTGGTTCTTCAAACTCCATTTCATCACCCTGTTCATCTCCTTTAGCATCGGAATTAAGGTGGAAAAGGGGAAGATCATCCGAATTCTGGACTTTTCGGCACCGCGATGTTTCGGCACCGCGACGATTCGGCACCTGCGACGACGTTTCGGCACCGCGACGTTTCGGCACCCCGACGTTCCGGCACCTTAAGCACGACGTTTCGGCACCTATGTAAATATTGAGTTATACTGAGTTATATTGTGGAGAAAAATTAGTTTAACACCATATAACTTGTGGTTGTATATTACTATTAGGAAATAGGTCTGTTTGAAATCATCTTTCTGATTGTGATAAGTAACTCTTGGAAATCGAGCTGAAAGATAGGATTTTGCTACCAAGTTAAAATGGGTATGTATTACAGTAAAATGGAATAATTACGTTTTTTTAAACACTGAATGGTTAAATAAACATTTGATTTTCATTCTGGTAATCATTTTATGATAGTTATTTATAAATATTTAAATACTGAAGCCTCGATGAAGTTATCCAAAATTATTAGATCTGATAATATACATGAACAGCACAAGCACTTGTTTTGTTTATGATTTTTAACCCATCTAGTGTTACACAAAGGTATTATTAAATACGTACACATCCTACCATGGGTTATTACATTAATAACAGGAATATTTTAATTAGTATGTGATTGTCTTTTACAGCTGTTAAAAAAATGCATCAGAATTTTTTTTTCATTCATAACCGTAAATTGACTTTTATAAACTTTTTTCTGTACATATAGTCAGAAGTAAGTTTAGGGGGACTGGCATTTTTTTCTATCCAGATAATTTATTTCATGCAAAACAAGGATAGATTATTTATTTTCCCTTTCATTAAAAAAATATTATTTGATAAGAAGTAAAGAAAACACAAACGATTGATTTGTGTGTCATATTTAAAAAAAATTGATTTAATAAAATATACATATAATATTTAAATAAATGATACTATAACATAAACATTGTATTTGACATGGCACTCTATCATACAGATGCATTGTATATAAATTAGGGATGTCAACGAGTACCCGGTTAACCGGGTACTCGATCGAACGTCCGAGTATCGAATACTAAAATCGGTACTCGGTTACTCGGATGTATATTTTTAAATATTTCTTAGCTTATTTATTAATGCATTAAACAATTTGTTTTAAAACGTAAAATGCTCATTGCACTTTACTACGACTCTAAATGACCGTTATTGCCTGTGGCAGTGTTTATACAGTAATTATCGTGACCAAGCACTTGGGGTACCTGACTTTTCTCACCTTCAGCTGTCTTCTCCCTTATTTTTTGTTAGGCTTTAATTATTTGTTTTCACTGAACATCGTTTAAGATCCATTATGTTTAATAAATTAGATAATTTTGTGAATTCTCCGAGAAGCCGTAAATTCTTGGGAAAAGAGCGGATGATATTACACGTGCGTTTGTTGATATGGTTGTGTTTGATTACATGCCAATACAACTGGTTAAAGGCAAAGGCTTGCAAAAAAACTGATGTCCATCGTTGCACCAAACTACAAAATACCGTCCCGTAATATTCTAAAAATCTAGGATCGAAAAAGTGTACGAAAATCGTAAATCCGCTCTGTTAGGAGAACTTGATCAAGTTCAAGTTGATACCGTACACGCGTAGCTCTGACGACTGATACCTGGTCGTCAAACGCGACAAAAAGTTACATTACAATTACGGAGCAGATTTTTTTTTTAACAAAAACACTGTGAACAACTTATGATTTTATTTCTTGTGTTTATCTGATGAAAAAATTGAATTTTAAAAAATGTTATATTAAATTTCGTCTTATTACAACAGAAATACATTTACGGATAAGCCTCCTATCAGTGCATCTGGTTTTATTTCTATAAGAGTTTACAATGTTTTACAGTCTTCAATTTACTTGTTGAAATTTATTTACACTTTTACCGAGTACCCGGGTACTCGATCGGAAAAACGTCCGAGTAACCGAGTATTGAAAATTGACCGATTTGACATCCCTAATATAAATATATATACAAATATAAATTGATCTCCGAAAGGATCATACGTAGTTTAATCGCTTGGTCCATACACATTGGCACAACGCCGCAAAAGCTGACTGGTGGTCATTTCCCCCTCCGAATACTTCCTCCATGCAGCGAACAGCTTACCATTTACATGAGTTGACCTTTTCTTATGGATGCGAACCATCTTCCCTTCGGAGATCAACTTTGCCTGTAGGGGGATCTGTTTTGCCTCTTTGTGTAGTTCCACCAACAACAAGTAGAAGGGAACAGGACCTCTTTGTGCAACTCTGCTGTTAAGCCTGTTGTGCCATCCCTCTACATCGTTGTTGGTGCGAATGGCGAGCATAAACACACTCCAGTTCCTGACAGGAAAGGTGGGGTTATTCAGCCACTGGCGCCACACATATTCCATAAGGGAATCGAGCAAGTCCGTCTGTATATAAATATCCATCTCCTCTCTGCTTCTGATAAAAGTTTAAAGTTGAATTTTAAAAATATGTAGAAACAATGTTTTCATTAGTTTTTGCATATATTAAAGCTTTTTTCATTGTTTATTGCATAAATTCTTATTTTAAAAAATGTTTCCTCTTTTGTGTAAAACCATTTTTTTACCTTAATAGTATACTGGAATCCACGGTTGTCGACCAGTTTCCTCTTGCCCCGTTTGGTTCCTGTGTCTACCACTTCATATTCAGCGACCACAGCCTCATCCTCCTCTGGAATGTCACCAATGACTTCCTCTCTGATAGAATCCTCGTTTACGGGAGCAGGAACAGCGAAAGATGTGTCCGCTACAAAGGACTGGTCCTCTTGCTGATTCTAAATAATAGTTAATAAAATTGAATATTCATACATGTATAATATAACTAATGCAGTGTACATTGTTACATGTTAATAAAAGACTGATACAATAATATATTTTGAAAAAAAAAAACCGATGCATTTAATATTCATAATTATAATTTAATGTTTATCATTTATAATACTGATACTATAAAATGAAATTATACCACAGGTCTGTCTTCTGGATCCACAACAGGTCTGTTTTCTGGATCCACCAAAGGTCTGTCTTCTGGATCCACCACAGGTCTGTCTTCCGGATCAATCAAGGAACCCAAGGAAATGTGAAATGTGGCATCTGCTGGGGCTGTTGATGTGTTGTCCTCATTTGGTTCCTCCTCTCTTTCATCCTCCGTGTGCTAAAATTATTAATTATTTTTCTACCTAACTCGTGTACACCAACTCTTCAAGTTTGTTTCAAAAAGAAACATAAAAGGCTTCAAAATGATTAATTAAACTGTAATGTATAGAACAAGTGGAGTGTTGGAATCTAACGTTTACATTCTTAATCACGTTAATATTGAATGTACCTGTTCCGATGTGTTCTCCCGATCCACCAAGGAAGTCAGGGACATTTGGAAAGTGGCATCTGGAGCTTCCGATGTGTTGTTGACATCGTCTTCGTCGTCTTGCGATGGGACCTCTGAGTTGTTGGAACAACCTTCGCAAGTCCAATCAAAATCTTCTTGGCCGTGCACTAATCTTCTGTACTCAGCTCTGGTTATGCCTGAAAATGTTGAATTATACCTTGATTAGATTTTACGGTGTATAAGATTTTGAATTTTAAATTGATAATCCCAGCAGCATATAATTTAGATTTAATACTTAAAATTCTTACCAGAATTGCATGTTCGATGCTGCCAGTGTTGACATTTGTCACATTGAAGTGCCTCCTGCCTTGGTCGAACAAAGGTATTGCAGCTGATGCAGTTGTCTGAAAAGTAAAAATTTGATAAACTGAGAACATCACAAATCTATATATTTTTGTAAAAACTTTGAGTTTAAATATACATAATGTAATGTTGGAAATTTTTTCCACTGCGTACTCGTATATTATTGTGAATTCAGTTTACTTTCAAGATGGAATTCCAAGTCTAAAATACTAGTACATGTAGCTCCTAAAAGGTTGCGATATATATTTTAAGAAGTTTTTTTTTAATCCCATGCTAAAGAAACCGTAACGATATTTTGCTTTAAAATTTTTTGACACAATGTGTATTTTTAAAAAGAACTAATTTTCAATCAGCACGGAACCTAGCTTATATCATGGGAAAGATTTTGCATTAAATGTTTTCTCAAAAAATATTTTTATATATGGGGAGGCAAATATGTTTTATCCTAAATTTTCACTTAATTTTCGGATTCATAAATCGTACTTTAGCGTTCTATATCCTGAACATCAAAGGCAAAACAAAAGATTGGTAAATTCAGCTATATTTAAAAAAGAACAAGAATTGATAAAGTCAAGCATTAACTTCTCTAACATTACCATTTGATAAATGGGTTATCAAAATTGTTGTGTAACGTTAATGATGTCGGATTTGCGGACAATTTTTTTTTTTCAAGTTCTCTGATATATCCTTTGAAAAATTATGATGCGTATTTTTTTTTAAAAAATATATTTCTTTCCATGATTTATATAATAGGGATTAGTTGTTTAAATTATAATTATTGCATGTATTTCTAGTAAGAACGTACGGTCCTGCAAAAAAAAAAAAAAAAAAAAAGCCAAGATTTATATGTATGTGACTAATTTTGCTTTATAATGAACATACCAGATTTTATCAAATATTTGAGAAACCTTGACAAGTTCAAAATCCTGCCTTTCTGTATGCATTAATCAATCTATTCAGCTTTTAATTATCACTTAACACATTACTGCCAAACTGGAAATTATTGAGGTGATAACTTACACTGTATATGCAATAAATTCTAACAGCAGCAGACTTCACAGAAATCTACATGAGGTCGTATAATTAAGCAGTAAAACTTAAAGATTATACGGATGCAGCACACTTGATAAATGATCACTATATTCATCTCTTATAGAAAATTGTAATTATTTGAATAAAAAATCCACATGACATTATTATGATGCAGACGTCTATAAAATATTACTGTAATCAATGTTAAATTGTTAATTTATGTCATTCATTTCTATGGAAGTAAAAGAGTTGAGTATTTCATGAAAATTACGGTACTATATAATTCATCGCATGCATAAACAATCATATCTTATTTTTTTAATGTACACTGTCTAACCTTATAATTAAATATTTCTATCAAGAAAAATATCATTGCCACGCAGCTGTTTTTTTCCTTCGCATTTTCAACAAATTAATTTATCTTATTTAAAAATACATGTAATACCTTTGAGCATGATAATATATACTCGTAAAATATACTCTTTTTTTAATTATACGATATATATTTTTATATATTCAGTTCAAATTAATCAAGCGTTTTATTATTTTTAAGTTTCAACACAAAATACAATCAAGTTTAAAGCTATGCATTGTTATATTGCAACATAAATAGATATATATTTCTACATACCTGTCATTTCTGGTTTTCTTCTGGTGATGTTTGGAAACAAGTGATACATTGAAATCATGTAGAATCCTTCATATAGGCCCCTCATTTTCTGACACCTTGCGTTATATCTTGTGTATTGGGAAAAGTGACACATTGCACTATTGAATTTACTCGAATTTTTCTTTACCCCCCTCAACTGTCATCAAGAATTTGACACATTACGGATTATACCCTGTGTGCTAGGTATACCTTTATTATTCTACTCTCATTGAAAATATATTCTGTTGACAATTTTATAATAACTTTGACATTTAAAAATTTGTAATTGATCTGAAAGACCAAACATGCCTTGTTTACAAACACATGTACATAAGTTGAAAAAAAGCAATTCAGTTTTACTAAATTCACCTTATAAATAAATTATCAAACCAGTTTTTACTATATTATTTAATATGATGTAAAAATTATAACAAAAACAGACTTAGAAAAAAAAACGATTTATTTTCTTCTAAAAAAAATCGAGGTGCCGAAACGTCATATAAAAGTGCCGAAACGTCGCGGTGCCGAAACATCGGGGTGCCGAAACGTCTTTGCGATGAAGTGCCGAATCGTCGCGGTGCCGAAACATCGTGCACCCGATCATCCTCAAGCTCACAGACTTACGAGAGTGATGACAGTTATACCACCCGAGTGAAATGTGCTAGGTTTTGTGAAGACCGTGTATCAGAATGGGATATTAGTAAATTAGAATCTTTTGGAATCATATATGACGACAAAGCAACAGAATTAGCCGATTTATATGAATCAGCCCTGAAAGACTTGTACTTGGTACTTGGTATCGAAGATCTTGCTGAGTTGTGGACTAAACTTCTTGAGATTAAGGAAATTCTGGTGGAATCAACTAAAAAGTGCATGCAGAGCTTAGATGTAGATGAAGAATTTTCTGATATTGATTCATTGAGTCCATTTGCTGTTGTAAAAGAAACCGAAAAATGTCTACAAGCAATTGCAAAAATTAAAGATGAAATGTCGGCAAAAGGATCTACTTCATCATTCGATAATCTCTCCTGGTATGAATTTAATCTCAGCGAGATGGGGGTAGAGACTAAAATTTTGGTCTGACATCTGACCAAAATTTTAGTCCCTACCCATTTCGCTGAGATTAATATGAAACATGATTTCATTACAGTCTTTCATTTTCACTTGGGAGGTGAAGAAATATGTTGTTTATCACTGTAATGCAGTAAGTGGCAAGGCATGTATGAATACTTTACTTTGTGCTGAATAAATAAACAATTACAGATAAACATGACATAATCTATGTAAAATGATTTTTTATTTTTATAGGCACCTTTTTAGCTTTTGGCATACAGCTATTTTGGAGTATGTTGAGTATTATTCTGACCTAATCAGAGAGTGGAGTTCCCATGGGAGACATGGAGTGGAGGGGGAATTCTGTCAGCTTCTGGTCTTCTTCAGCAGGATATTCCTATTGAACTCAATGTGAGTGTGTGTTAAGCTTGTAACATTTAAAGTTTTAAATTGGTGTTGGCAACGTGTACCTGGTTAACGTGTTAACCGTCGAACGATGCAGATATTGGTTAATTAAACAGGTAATCAGTTACTCACATAAAAATACAGTAAAACTTGATCATATTTAAGTCACTGGGACCCATGAAATTACTTCGCTATATCCGTAATTCATTATATCCCTATTAAGGTTAAAGGAATAAGTTAAATTTATAAAGCTGGAGATCCAAGATAACTTCCCTACACTGTATTTGTGAATTCGCAACATCCATTTTCGTACTAAATGAGTTTTGCTGTACATCTCATATAGTAAATAACTAAAAAATAAAATGTTCATTTGCATACCTGTCAACAAAATGTGATGCTGTGGGGGTTCATGATTCAAATTCAGAATTGAAAATGTTGGATCATAGCGCACAACAAAATTTTTCAAGGTTGGAATAAAATGGTCCCCAATTTTTAGGCATCAATGCAAACACATGCATGTAGGTATATGTTACATTTTATTGCAGACTTAATTGAGTGGGGCCACAATAGAAAACCAAAGTACAATATTGAAATTATATATAGGAAAAATCTTTTTCTCAAGAACCATTGGGCCAGAAAAGCTGAAAATAATGTGGAATCTTTCGAGATACTATAGATTCTAAGTTGTTTTAATTATGAACCCTGGGTGGTAGGATGTGACAATGGTAGGTATTATAATGGAGTAGCTCTGGTGAAGAACATTGGGGCCATGGTAACTCAAGTGAACATCGTTGTCCATGGACCTCTTGTCTTAACCATTTCATGTCCAATTAGTTTAATTTTGATGATTTTATCACAAGAGTAAAAATAAAGCAAATACATGTAATGTGCTTGTCACTATATATACTCTGAATCTAAAATCATATTTATATGCAAGTATTTTATGACGCATGAATTTAGATTTTTATTTCTTAACTATCAAAACCCTAAAAGAAATAATAATTATGGAAATGAAATAATAATGAATTTATATGTTGCAGGAGTGGAGATGCTTCACCAGAAGTGACAATGACTCTTGATGGAGTAGATACAACCAGTGTACCAGATCTAAGATACAAGTTACAGGGAGATTGTACACATTTTAAAACTAATCCATCTCTGATGACGGCAACTGTTGGAGAGGTTAGTGGGAAATCTCTTAGTGGTATCTGTCACTGATAATAATTTTGAGTTATATTGTATACTGTAAATGTATTATGGTTAGCAGTCCTGTAATAAAACTTTATAGTTTCCCACATGGGGCAGTGCTTAGAGTGTCTGGTCTAGGTCATTGAGTACGGAGCTGATAATTAGGTAGCAGGTTCAAATCCACTGTGGGACGTGGAGACAGATCCTCCGGGTGAGAACGTATAAATGTCCAGTGTCATTGTAGACACTGGCATAAGAAAGAATTCCTTCATTGTTCGATAGCCCAGAGTACCAAACAAATGGATAAAGAATGGGTGGACTTAACTAGCCAGAAAAAATGCTGCAAATTTAAGTTCCATAAAATGTTAATTTTTTTTCCATCATATAAACCCCCGATATCTTAACTGTGTATTTATGGTACGGATGTGAATTTAAAATGCTCTTTTCGAGGTAAACTAAATAAATATCGAAGGCATGGTGCCTGAAGATTTGATGAATATCAATAGATAATCAGGGTCACGCATTTTTCACCGTCTGAATACATAGTCAGCGCATGTTTGTCGGCTATTCTTACGAAAACTGTAGTTGTATATTGAACAAAATAATGTCATATTAAAAGGAGAAGAGCTGACAAACGTGCGCTGACACTTAATTTAACAAAAAACATGTTCCAAACAAACTTCTCGCTTCCATTGTTACGACTTCGATTGACCTGTTAAATATTACAATTCATCACGTGATGTCCACCTGCGAGTGTACTCGCGGAAACAGTTACATTGTATTCTTCAACCTGACCTAGATGTAAATCACTATGTTTGGTGCTGTTTTCAGAATTTAGCACATTAAATGTTGTTTTTATTTTGCGTGTCCTCATGCACATTTTTAAAAAAATCATAATGACATCGTTGTGATATTCCAAACACGTATTCAAATTTCTAGAGAGAGAGATGGAGAGAGAGAGAAATGTCAACAATGACACTGATCGATAGCCCCGCCTCCTATTAATATTGATAGCGTGACCTAAAACCCACTCCGGGTACATGTCAAATTCCGGAAGACGACACTAATGTATCCTTGTTT
>NW_026920116.1:0-169502 GCF_032062105.1 Saccostrea cuccullata
TAGTATTGCTAATCATTTTTTTCTCTGCATTCTTTACGTCTTTCCTGGGCACTGAATAAATCACACTCCCTTTCAAATACAAAAAAAAAAAGAAAATGATTTTTAGATTTCTATTTCAAATTCCAAAACCCAATGCATTTTAAATAATTGTAAAAAAAAAATTGCGTTTTCTATATATCTCCCATCCTTTCATTGTTCCTATGAATTTTTCGCATTACCTTTTGACCACCGATAAATGAAAACGCCAATTCAACACACTTAGTTTAAATAATATTACGTTTCTTTTATTCATATATAAATACAAATTACATGTTTAGATAGAAAAGTCAACACATCATAATTAGTTGTTTATAAAGGCTGATATAACTTTATCTGCTACACTGACTCCTAAAATGGTCATCCAAAGTCACAGCAGTAAATAATACTCTATAAAAGTAAAAAAGATGCATATTTACATAAGAACACTTCGACATACATCGAATTATTCAAGAAATGTTTCTGTAAGCCTGCGTATCTCGTATTTTACCATTCTTCATGCATAAAATATGTATCAACAGTAGCGCGATCAAAGGATTTTCTGGTAAATAGCATGCTTGCTGCTCTTTAAAACAGCGTGATTCATACGTGGAAAATTATCATGTATTATCATGTTAATACATCCACTAGGCTGTTTGCAAAGGCATGTCGATTTCTTCCTCTTTCTCGTCAGCACGACTGGTATTGCTACCAAGGGTATCGTACATCTTTTCTTTCTGGTTTCCGCTCTCGACAGTTAAGGATTTTTCACAGTCTTCCTGTGAATTACTGACCATGGGTTGTTGACTCATTCTCCGCCTGTAATTAGATAAAATGTCACTTTTCTTCATGTCATTACTTTTAAAATTTAGCAAAATAGCCTTCTACAATACATGAATCAATAATATGATCTCAGGGTAATATTTTATGGAACAGAGAATATCAGAAAGTAATACATTTCTTTTTCATATACATGTATCACGTCTTGTATCAGCAATTTGGCTGATATTGGTGTTTTGAACTGATACAAGATATGATATGAACAAGAGGTCTATGGACCTTACAGGTTACATAGGCATCATGTAACCAAAAGTAAAAAGATTTTAAAGATTGCATTGAATTTAGTGGATTTGGCTCCCTCCCCTCAGACCACAGGGGCCAGAGAACAGTGCATGAAATGAAATGTGTTTAGTCAGATGACATAAAAAGAGTATTTTTATGTTTATCATGTTTATTTCAACGTTATATCCAGTCATTTTTTTCTTAAGGAGTCAACATCTTTCAGTGTATACTTAACATCTTTATATCAAGTGACTGTACCTCCATTTCGAGGACTAAAATAACTGATACATACCTTAGATAGATAATATACCCAGCCAACAGAAAACTGCCCAAAATACTGACAGAGAACAGAGATATAAACACGTGGGGTGAATCACAGGTGCTGACTGAATTAACGTATTCGATTTTACCAGTAATGTTTGCTTCTACTGTCAAGGTAAATTAAATATATAATTCAAGGAAACAAGGATATGACCAAAACAAAATGACAAAATATTTCATACATAAGTTGCTTTTTGTTCTCATATATTTTTTTCCCAGAACTCTCTTACAAAAATACAGAAAATTATCTATATCTCAAAGGCACTATTGACTGTTTTGTCTTTCTTATTACAAAAGCTGAAATTTGATTTATCAAACAGTCAATTTGTCGAATATTTTGATAATTGAGTTCTTTTCTAGATTTTGAAGTTTAACTGTACTAAAACAAATATGTGCCAAACATTTTATCCACAAGTTATCAAAGTGTTATGAAATTATTTCTGAATGATCTAGTCCACATACATGTATGATAAACATTTTTTGGCGTTGCGAATGAAATTGCAAGAAATCTGATAAAATATAGATTAAACAGAAAAAATAAATTGACATATAGAAATAAAATGAAATCATGCCTTCAAAACAATTCACTCCTTGCCATCCACTTTTACAACCATCTTTACAGGACCCAGTCACGTGATCACAGACTCCAGTATCGTTACAATATGCACTACATTTCTGCTTACAATTCAAACCATACCAACCACTGTCGCATTCTGCCAAGAAAAATGATACTTTTTTCTCATTTTGTGTACATATAGGATTTTCATGATTTGTGTTTGGATATGATTTTTGTGTCCTTATACCTAAGCATGGTGAGGGGATAAAAACACTCAATAATATATATAGAAATGAACTTTATTTTACTTCGCCATTTTCCCACAAAAAAACATTGTGACGTCACAACTGTAGGATATCAAAAAATATCCAATGAGAGATATTAGTAAACATGAGATATTCTTGTAATAATTTATTGCCTTAAAAGATAATATTCTCGTTATTGACACTCATATAATTTTTTTATTGAGCGGGTATTAAGCATTGGCGGTTGAGAATATGTCAACTATAAAATGCAATAATTCATATCAAGAAACATCGCATTACAAGCTCGTTGATATTTCTATCATTAGGTTGCTACCTCTTGTACAACTTTCTCCCATGTATCCCGCAGCACATCCATTGGGACAGACTCCATTTATCTGATTACACACGGCTCCTCCTCGGCAGTGTCCACATCGTATGTTACAGTTCGTTCCATTCTTCTCGTTGCAGTCTGTAACAAGTAGAATCAATGATTTTTTCCGATTTGTGCATAAACTTAAATTCAAATTATACTTTAAAAATGCACACCATATTAACATGTATTTATTTACTCAAAGAAAAAGAAATAAAAGTATATAAGAAAAACAAGATCCACTGTATTGTAAAAGATGAACAAAATAGATCATGATTATAAATTATCGAGATATTGTCCTAGTGTTGAGTCATTAGTTTCTTAAGTCATTAAGTTTAGTAAGGAAGCATAAACGAAACGCACTACGATACTTTGATAATGGGATACGATTATCGATATATATGAAAATCAACCAATTTTTGGGATGCGTAAAAAAATCTTAGCAATTGAATCGATGTTCCCTAAAGTTTTTTTGTTTGTATAAGTAATTATTTTGTATAAGTTATCAATATGTATGTTTAATTTTAAAAAATAAAGTAAGTATTTTAAATGGGAAAAACAATCAGAGACAATCTAAATGCTTATACTAAATTTTGAATCAGTTGTTTGAAGCATGAAATTAAAACCATCGCAATTGGTACTTTTGGAGAAATCGTGAAATTTTAAAACCGGGAATTAAAACAACTTACAGTATGTAGAATAAGAGTGTTGATGCAGAGATTTTCAAATGGGCGACTTTCTACAAGAAGATTCACAGTAAGCTCAAGGGCTATGATTCAACAGGAAAAAGAATTTAGATCCTCGTAACTTGCCAAAACGTGAATAGAAACCTTAAACATGTTAAACAAATGCTTCTTAATATCAAATAGCCAAGTATCTATTCATAATATGTCTGGAAAAAAGTAACGCATTTGATTTATATTTCTCAGAACAAGTATATTTTTGCATCTAAAATGTCTTTTAAAAATTGCTCATACAGAATTTATATCTCATTTGTTCAAACAACAGCTACAATATACATGAATAAAGATAACGAACAGGATTCAAGCTCAACATAACAAATCAGGGACGGGCAAAATATCAGAGATGGGCTCAGGTGCTTTGGAGTCAGCTTTGAGGAGCATCCCATGCCAAACGGTCGAACTCGTCGTGTGCTCGAGCTCCTTGTCATAGTCGGGAAAACATAGAAAAACATCCGTATTTGATGTGTAAATAATGGTACTTTATAAATACATTCGTACTCATCACTGCTAGACAAATTAAGCACCGAGTCGTTAGTTCTCGTTTAAAACAAGCATTCTGTATACATGTACATAGGAATTTACCATACCAATTTGTAATACTTGTAACCAATCTAGCAATTGTTTATAGAAAATACGATTTCTATAATTCTTTTGTGAGTCCTTAACGTAATTGGCGTACTCATCTTATTATGTTTTGTTATCTTTAATTGATTTAAATTTAAATAGCTAAAATGAATGATCGACTTCTCTTCATACGAGTGTCTACTTTACATTATAAATGTTAATTAGATGTACTTTGTATATCATTGTCCCAGATTTTGGATTTTCTCACGACACACTGGAGGCATGTTCAATAGAGCGCCATCGAATATTTATGTCGGAAATCTTGTATAAGGAAATTTGGCGAGCGCTCTCGAACGTTCGCTCTGTTGAACAGGTCTCACTCTGTCTCCCTTTCCTATCTCGTCGTAATTGTTGTAGTTTTTTACACGTGTTAACATTTTTTTAATTGGAGATCTGTAAAGCCTTTTATTATCATTGGTACTACAAAAGACTGTTCTTTTGGTTAATTTCAAATACATTAGCAACAAATAAAGCACATTATTTTCCATCATTTTTTTTCAAAGAATTACATTATTGGGCATTACAATTAAATTTGCACCAAAATTAAAATAAAATCTTACTCATATTATTTAAAATAAACATTCGCTAAATATCCCTAACACTATAACCACCCGAACAGGGTTACTAGTAATTTGGAAATAAAAGTATTTAATATCAATTCTCTATAAAAATCAAAATTTTAAATAGGGTCGTGGTCATGACATGTCTCCAATTTAGCTGAATTTCACACCATTTACTACAATTGGCATATTTTTCATAAATATGATATAAAAGTCTAACTTTTCAATTTGATTGCTATGGTAACAAGGATGCTATATTTAGAACCCTCCAATTAAGCAAATTTTGCTTTGTTTTAAATCAAGTTAGTGCACATTCAATAAATCGGTGTAAATTCACATGAAAATTATATTCTCTGACCTCATATTACTTAAATCTGAAAAATAAATTTCATTCAAGATATTTGAATGGAGATTAAGCGAATTTTCAGCCCAGCATTAAGGCTGTTAGCAAATTGGCAATTTGCCAAGTTTGTTTTTTTCAGTCATATTCAATGAAAATTTTCACCATTTTGACAACTCATATATTTGTAACCATGTATCATTAAATTAACTATATATTCTAAGGTTTTATAAGAATAAAAAAAATTATGGGTAAATCAAAAACTTTCTAGAAATTATGGCATGAAAATTGGCAATTTGCCAAAATTGACTTTTTTAGTCATATTCAATGAAAATTTTCACCATTTTGACAACTGATATATTTGTAACCATGTGTCATTAAATAAACAATATATTCTACGGTTTTATGAGAATAAAAAAAATTTATGGGTAAATCAAAAACTTTCTAGTAATTATGCATGAAAATTGGCACTTTGCCAAAATTGAATTTTTTTAGTCATATTCAATGAAAGTTTTCACCATTTTGACAACAGATTTATTTGTAACCATGTATCGTTAAATAAACTATATATTGTAATGTTTTGTGAGAATAAAAAAAAATAATGGGTAAATGTACAGCTTTCTAGAAATTATTGCATGACCCCCCCCCCCCCTCCCCATTAATCACAATTAACAGAGAAGATCATCTAATAACATTTTTTACCAAACTGAACAAATGTTATGCAATATGAATTTATGTCAAGTATTTAAATTTCTATTCAATAATTAAATAGAACTTCTGCAATTAACTCAGTGACAGGTAAATTAATATGTTGCCATGGAAACACATCAGACTTCTAGTTATTTTAAACTAAATATGAAATAAAACAAGTGAGTTTCCAACAATTCTTACAAATCTTTAAAGGTCTGTAATTGAGTCCAATCCTTTTGATTTATTCACTAAAATATGTTTAAATTCAAAACAATTGTTTTCTGGTTATTGTTTTAAAATGTATAATTTAAATAAAAAGGCAAACTCATATCTAATAAATGATATGAAAGTATCTTATGAAAATATGAAAGTAAGTCAGACAATATAATGTCAAAACAAGTTGGCAAGACCATCTTGATTATAAATTATCACATTGCGTATCAGCATATTCAGATGATCAGTTATACTATTATGTTCTTTTAATGGGTATAAATATTTTTAACCATTTGACCTTGACCTTACACATTGACTGACTTAAAAACACTTTAACTTTAACCACAACTCTTAAAGTTGGACTAGATTTTCATATTTCACAGGTGTTTTCCTTGTGTCAAGACCTTTCTTGGGATACCTCATGGGAGTCGTGGCATAAGCTGCCATGTATGGGGGAATCAGTGTTTCACAATTAATCTTGTTCTCAGTTTTGTTAAAATGTATTCATATTCTAATCATACATGACATAGTGTGTGAAGCCTGCCAGTATAAAACTATAGATTTGTGAGCCCATGTGGGGGTATATAATAAATCAGTATACCACCTCTCCTGCAGAGTGGGGATATAAAAATGGAAGAAACTGCTTCTTTTCATAATACTGCTTTTATAGAAAAGAAATAAACATGACATTGGAATGTATGCTCCACTTAAACAGTGACATTTCTTGAAAATACAAGAAATCAAATTAGAATCAATTTAGAATACACATATTCTCCCTTAGGAAAACAGATGCTCTGCTTAAAAAAATTCTACTAAAATGTGTTCCTTCATATTCTCTCATTTGATGTCAGCTTGGTTTTCTCGAATGACATCACATTTCTTTATGTCCTTTTGTATAAGTTTGAAAAGTAGCTCAGCCTTGCAGTTTGCAGTGGATTTTAGTAATGATCTTTAGAAAACCCTCTCTATATCCATCTTGCACCAGTGACAACTTTTACTGGATCTTCTTTTCTTTCTGTTCTTATTCATACTTTCTATTTTTCATGTAAAAAATACTTCCTGTCCATTGTGATTTTTTTTTGGGGGGGGGGGGGGTTGTGTGTCCTCTGCTCTGGTCATTTCTATCTGTTCACATGAAAATAAAAAAAAATACCATTAATTTTTGGTCAGTTTGGATAAAAATTCATTAAAAATTATTTCAAAAACTTAAAACTGGAATCTTAAAATTTCGCTAGATATAAAACATATACATTTTCAACCTCTAAACATTATTATCTCCCTTTATGCATTGTCATGGCAACCATGTCTTCAGTCATCATGAATACATGTAACTTAATACACAATATATGTACCTGTCTGGTCTAGTCTCCTTGCTAGAGGATCTGTAATCCTGAGAATCTTCATTAGGAAAATCTTGCAAGGGCTGCATTGATCTGTGAATTTAAATTATTTTTTAATCTGAAAGTTTGGGTTAAAATCCTAAACATCAAATATATATTACATGTACCTGATATTTAAATGCTATCCTGAAATTTTTCTGAATCATGAGGAATGATTGATAAAGGAGGGGATTGAATGTTGTCATCAAGCATTTTTTTTTCAATGTACACAGTTAAAGCTTTTCTGCGGTTTGAACAAATTGCCGGAGATGTAGAGTAGAAATGAATTTGACAACAGTTATAATTTTTAAAGTGGTAAATGAAATGTTATTATATCATGAATTAATTGTAATAAAAACATACATGTTTTATTGATACTACGTGTAATGTCGTATAATTCATTTTGTTCTTTAATGTGACTATTTTTAATTTGTACAATATCTCCTTGACATATAGTACACAGCATCAGAATGATCTCATCTGTACAGATCAATACTGTAAAACTAAAAGTATTCATAAATGTGTGCAAGATTGACATGCCTGCAATGTATAGCTGAAAAACAGTGATCAGTAAAACAAAATTATGAGACAGAAAGCTGCATCTTAGAAAAGTCAATAAAGAGTGCTTTATGACAATTAACTTATTTATAGGAACTCCAAGTACAAATGAAATGGATTTGTCACATTCTAACACCATTGGATAGATTTCTTTACCTACTTTACAATGCATTACCTTGCAGAGCAAATAGCTTAATTGTATCATCAGGTCCCAAAAATGATTTCACATAGTACGACAAAATATATGTACTTATAGAGCTAGAACACTATTAGCAGCTGTAAATCTGTGTGTCTGCATGTACTGAGTTAATTTTAATAACTTTACACTTACACTTTTTTTATCAATTCTTTCAAATATTCTACAGTCCTGATATTGCTTAAAATTTCAAAAGAATCTCACCCACTTTTCAGTTATCATGTTGTCAAAAGTCAAAGGTTTAATATTTTTGTGGTATGATTTCTACAAATCCTGTTTGTTAAAATAGAATTGACATAAACATATTATCACTTGGAATCATAAATTTATATACAAACAATTTTCTTCAAATATACTGAATTTTATAGAAAATAAAATACCGGTACCCAAAACGGGCACATATATTTCACAGTAGTATATGATTCCATGTCATGTACATGTAATATGTGCAACTGTGCATCCAAGTTTTCATGGTTTTTTTTTTTTTTATTGTCTTATATTTCAATATACAGTCAGTTACCAGGTACATGAGACAACTGAATAGAATTATAAATAAAAAAAAATACTTACACATTGCAATGGGGATTGGTCGGGAACTACCACACCACTACATGTATCTCTCGATCTATATTTCAAAGACATCTTGAAAGGAACAGTTAAAATCCTCAAGGCCTTTGCCCCATACCACCCTGATTTCCTCATATTTTCCTTTCTACGAGTAGCTTTACGTGTAATACTCATCATGTCCAGATCAACCCTTTGGCTTTTCTTAAAGATTATCCCTACTTTGTTAACTGTTTTTCATCAAATTCTGAGTCTCTTGAGGTAGAATTTTCCTGAACAAGATGTTTCAAAACAAGAAGAAAAAAATGCAGATTTTATTGTCTGCAATCTTGTTTACCTTTCACACATTTTGTATTCTTCAATGCCGAAGAGCTCCAACAAGGGAAATAACTCGGATAGAGAAAAAGCACATTTAGACCAACTTTATAGTGTAATAAAATGTTTATTTTTCATTTACCCATAAATGTTTAAATGATATTTGCAAAATAACATTTCTTGAATCTAAATCTCCCTACTAGGATTTTCACATCACTTGTCAAAGTCTTTAAATATTAAGCCTAACAAGGGAGGTAATGAGGACTAATTATTCACTTTTTTGGCATCAGAAAATTAGAAATTGTAAAAACTTTTTGACATACACTATTTTTTACATAGTTTTGATTGTCATGTAGCATATAAAAAAATATGCACATTAACAGCTTTGCCTAGTAAAATTTTTTTTGTTATTATTGATAAATAGCAATATTCACTATAATTTACACCTTTTAGCCCCGTTTCCATGGCAACCGGGTAAACTACCATTCTTTTTTTCATATAGTCAATCTTTTCATTCATTGAAGTTTCAGTAAGAAAAAAATTAGCTGAATCCAAGACATCGCGTGGCCACGTCATTTTGATTTTTATAGAGAATTGATATTAAGAAAAGAGTGTAGACTAAATGGATGAGTAATTTGGATGCCTGACCTGTTGTCTGTATAACTTCAAAAGAACAAAATTCATATTGGTCCATTTTTGGCCCTGTAAATTTCTGAAAAATCAGAACTACTCAGTTTTGATTGAAAATATGTTAAATTCTACTTTGACCCTTGGTGACTTCATATCAAATAAAATGACGTAATTGTTTCTCTTGTCTATATATTATGAGGTCATAAATTTCGTCATTTTCTTCAAAACTTGAAAATTTCTTTAAAAATGACCAAAAAGTTTAAACAGTTTTTTTTAATATTTTGCATAGCCCCCAACCTCTTATCTAAATGTTTAATTCTATAATGAAAGAACTGTTTCAGAAGATTCTAATCCATGAACATTTTTTCGGATCGCGGAGTGGGCTCATATTTTTATCAAAAGTTGAAGATGCTCAATTTCACACATTTTCTTCAAAAATCAAAAACATTGCAGTTTCACAACGCCTGAGTTTCCAAACTTGGACTCTTAGAGGAATTTTTTATAGGAAATGGAAGCACGAAGTTTCTACTTTATGTTGATGTTCGAAATGGGACGTTAGGACTTGGTCGGTTAATTGGTATATTGATAAGGCCATTATATGAAGTTAGTGAACCTACCTCAAATTTAAGAATTCTGTTTTTAATGTACATTTAATTCTTGATAAACTGCAACCTTTCGTAATTTAGAAATCATGGCGGTATCATATGAATACAAGTCTCTGTATTTGAGTGATAGAGAAAATCGGCGAAGAAACGATTTACCTGATAAAATCTGATCAAAAACTTTAAAAAATATGGACGTCATAGAGAAACATAGCGCATCCTAGTCGCTGAGCTTTTACGAGGATCGTTTAATAATTAATGCATCATGTCATCTAAAAATATGAAAAAGTACATAATACATAGTCTTAATAGTTTCAATCCTTCAAGGAATTCCCTGTAACCCTTTACACATGTATTATGTCTTTGTATCCATGCACAGAAAACCTCAGCATACTCATCTTTAGGAATGCCCAAAAGGCACTGACAAATATCATGTTCCATGACATATCTGACATTGTACAATCTTCCTTTGATTGTTTTCATTTGTTTTGGGGAATGATAAGATCTCGCAATGTCTTAGATCTATCTAATATGACCTGTGGAAAAGTTCTATTCAGTTTGTTGTCTTCAAAATATAATTTATTTCCCTAAGCTTATATGCAACTGCGTCGTTAGGCACAGGAAAAATACCAATGTCACAGAAATTTGTTCTACCCTTGAAAGAAATCTGCTTAACTTTACTTGGTGCAATTCGAACATAAAAATTTCCATTGGTAGTCCTTCCTTTTGATTTATGTACATATTCTAATGGATCTCTCTAAATACACGAAAACTAATAAAACATGTTTGGAGCATTTACTTCTCTTTTCATAATAAAATGACACCTTTTCTTTAATTCCACATTTTTTTTAAATCTGACAATTCTTTATATTTACATGCTTTGATTCCGCCAATCCAGGTGCTCCAAGCCCTGCTTCTGACTAGCTGTTTGTCCCGCCCTGCACGTGGTTTTTTTTTTGTACATATGTAACCACACCAATACATTGATGGGGAAATAAAGTACATTACAATTTGTAATTTTATCTCGGACAAAGACATTGTACATGTAAATGTAAATATTAAATTTTCAATATATAATCCTGAAAAGGTGTTTCATTATTTGTCACATAAATTTAGAGGACGTTAAATCAGATTACACAAACAAGGCTACAGATAAACTATTTTTGACGAATTTTGACTTCCTTGAAATCCTTACACAAATACTTAGTAAGCAATATGACAAGCTGCTAAAATTAAAAAAACAAATCAATGTTTAATAATGCGCATGTGATAAACACGAATCCGGTAAAAAAAAGAAAAAAACACCAGTATTTTATCAAACTTTTCGTGTGTTTTTTTTAAATCGTATTGGAGTCTCATGTGTAAAATATCTAACAAGTAAATAATATTACAATGAAACAGAACTTCTTTAAAAGATGTATTGCGTACAATATTCATAAAGGTGTGAATTCAACAAGCAAGAAATATATCCTCTTCATCAATGAGTCGATGGCATTCAAGCCAGTTACTGCAATACCCGGTATAGGGCCGGTATATGGTAGAAGATTGGCTGAGAGAGGCTTTATCTCGGTCTGTATCATAGTACAGTTCTGATATTTTTTTCTTTTGTGAGGTAAAATATACGCGTACGAATTCATTAATGACAGATTCGGATCAACTTGAACTTGTAAAAGATTTTAATTTGTTTTGCAGGCTCCCCAAGTTTATGGGAAGTATTTGCAAAAGAGTGAAGCTGAGTTCAAACTGTGGTTTCACGACATTTGCGGAACTAGTGCAAAAACCCAGATTGCCTGTTGTCGAGCTTTCCATGAATGGAGTAACAATTTTCTGTAACGTACTATTTTCTGTAATGTACTAAATTCTGGCCATAAAAATAACCAGGATGAAACTTTTATTGAGATGTCAATATGTTAAATGAAAAAAATTATAAGCCATCTTTTTTAATTTAGTCGACTTTATTTATTTCCATATACTTGTAAGAGGAATACAAACCAACTTAGAATAGTGTATAGGATTTGAAATAAAACAGTACAGCTTATATTAGAAGAAGTTTAACGTAGAACCTACGTCGTATGACATCATATCTAGTAAATGTGCTTAGCCTGTGCTAGATCCATTCTGACGTCATAATTTATATATATTGTTACTTTTTCCCGTACTTTAACATTGATTTACTTGTGACAAAGACTTGTCCGACATAGATTCTTCCTTAAGAGGAAATTGAATTCATGTGACAATTAAGCTCGAGGTATATTTAATGAGTAATTAGTGTTGGATTTTTTTTAATTCCTTACTCGATGTCACTAACATTTGATTCAAGTGTTCTACCTCATCTGTACTCTGATTTATGAATCACCCCTTTATGTTGGAATTTCCGATATTGTATTGCATTACCTTATTTTTTGGCAGATGTACAAGGAGAAAAAAATTCTGAAATTAAGTAATTCATTTTCAACCTTAAAAACAAACTTTTTCAACTGAATGATAGAATCCTCTATCGACCGGTCACACCCGCAGTTTGCTCTTCCAAAATTCCGAAGATAGTTAAGTGTAAACATAATGGCCTAACAATTTATATAAAAACGTCAGTCAAATCCCATTTAACGATAGACTGTAATTGCCGACAAGCTCATTGTAAATGTATCGACCACAAAATATGCGAAATAATGACTCTAAACGAGACTGTTAATACCCTTGTTTCATCAATTTATTTTTTCGGTATCTCGCTTCTTTAAAGAAATTGTTCGTCCGTTGAGTACGCTCTTGCATATCAGATTAGACTATGTGGTATATTTTATTCCACGATTAAAGGGATATACCGAATCAACGTTGGAATGAAAATGAAAATTGTTATTTGATAAATCGTGGCATATATATTACTGATGAATTGAAGGCAAGATACTTCTTTTCATTCAAAAGTTTTTGAATCAATTCTGCTTTGTATGAAAACACAAATAGATCTGCAATTATTACCGATTAAAACTGTGAATTTGTCAGTAAGAATAAACTACTGAGCTGTTCACGGAATTTATTTTTTATTCTATAGATAAGCATGAATTCCGATAAATGTTCAATTCAAAATGCATGGTTCGTTTTGACGTAATATGTACAATTTAGAAATGTCTCGAATTTTCTGAAGATCTATTGAAAAAATGCACATCATATTTATTTCTTTTCTTATCTTTGCAAAGTAGACTTTAATATATATGCAATCAACATTATATTATTTTAGGTATACTTAGGGAACTTTTCGCATATTATCAGCAAAGGCAATGCTAGTAAGTTTATATATAGGATTTGGGATCATCACCTGCAGACAAAGTTGATTTGATTCGCAAAAATATGCTCTACATAGAAATAATTTCTTAAAATTTGTCAGTTATTGACAAACAAGTTGATGAAACACGTTTCGTTTAAAGTCGTCGTTTCGTTAGTTTCATGGTCAGCAAATAAAATTGATACTTAAGTAAAATACTGACTGGCGTTTTTCATACTAAATGTAAGGTCATTATTTACACACTGAATTTTCAGCGGATTTTTTTGTGATTTCCCTATCGAGACAAGAGGCACACGGTGGGTTTGATGGTTGGCACGGGTAACTCACTCCTCCTTAGCAGCTGATCCGACCTCTGATGTTTTAGATAAACCGTTACAAGGTGTCTAAAATTAAGGTAGCTATAGGACCTATAGCTGCCTCAATCTAATATACAGAAAATATAAAGTATTATTTTCAGCATAAAGAATGAAGTTCACAAGCAGTATCTTTGTGTTTTTATATTTACCAGTTTACAAATGATGATATTAATTTACAAGTAGAAATAGGAACAAAGGTAAATATCAAAATGTATTTCTGAGTATAACTTCCGCAAAAAGCTATACATTGCGTTCTTAAAAACATGTTTTTATATTTACCAGTTTACAAATGATGATAATAATTTACAGGTAGAAAAAGGAACAAAGTTAAATATCAAAATGTATTTCTGAGTATAACTTGAAAGTGAAATGTAAGAGAGTAATCGATTACTAAAAATTGTCCGGTTTGACAACGCTACTATAATAGGTACATTGTAGTGAAAATAAGTAAGGGTGCATTGTATATACAAATTAAGTGCCAGTTATTTTCTATGTTAAATTTTGTTTTAAATAACTAGGTGATGTAGTTACTGAGAAGTAAGTATGTGTAAAACTTAACCTTTCTGAAGAGTTAAAGCACTATGCATAGTTTATTTATATTTTAAAAGAATAAGGGATTGTTACATAGATAATGGTTTTTCGAAGGGTAGTATTTTGGGGTTTTAATGTTTTGAATGATAAAGCAATGGGTGTAGAATCTAATGCAATCTGCAATTTGTTTATTTTAGACGTAAGACTCCTGCTTCATTGCTTTTAGATAATAAACCATATTTTTAATCAGGTAAATATCTTTTTTATTTTGCTTATTCTTTTTTTATTTTATCAGACGTTCACTGTAAAGAAGAAAAAATTCAACTTATTTGTCACACCCAACTCAAGCGACAATCCTTGGTTTATAATTTTATGTCGCGCTGTATTGCCGAAAAAGTAAGGTTTTCATCAAATAAGCACACATGCTCAAAATGGAAAATAAGACCATTGATATAATTTTTAACAGATCTTTAACACTCTAACTGAAACTTTAAATCATGTCTTCAGTAGAAATGACGGAAAGTCGTGAGTTCGAATCTCGGTTGCGACTGAGCTAAATCGATCTTTTTAAAAGTGGGTTTAAACTGTTCCTTCGCCGTGCGCTCAACACTTTGAAGTGAAAGTTACAGGTCCTTTGGATGAGACTCTTTAAACCCTAGCCCTCTACGCGTGTTATGGCAGACTTTAAGATTCCTCACTGCTCAGTGGACTTGAGTGTCAGGTAAAGGCTTCTATTTGAAGCCCTTTGGTGCTATATGGTGACGTCTGTATATTCTCAAATGGGATGTAAAACAAAATACAGTCAATCAATCAATATAATTGAAAAGGCTAAGCCAAGCAATATTTTATTCAGTATACTAGAGTTGTTCGAAAACTTAGTGGACTGATGCAATAAAATTGATACTATGTATTCTATGTTTACAAAAATTTTAAGGAACATCAAACAACTAAAGTGAAAGAAATGTAGAAAAACGTAGCTTGTTTATCCTGAATATATATCAAAATATGCTAAAATAAAGAAGGCATAATATGATCACCTGGAGCTGTCGCTAATAAGCTTCATGACTTCATTGTGTCTCGGTGTCCGCATTTTCTACCTCATAAACATATATTAATGAGATTCCTTGGAGTAAATAAAAGATTTAAAACGGTTTTGTTTATCTGATTTACAATGTCATGAATAGCTGATTTCAATGCATATTGAAAGATCCTAACATGATACTAACAGCATTTTGCTTGTCGGACCTCAACTTCTTTCACACATGATCAACCTCACTTTTCGACAAGACAGACTTTGAACACTCTTACTACAAATCGACATGAACATAAACATCTTTCGTCTCTCTTATCTATTTCGACATTTAAAAATAATTATGCTGAGTGCTGAGTGCATTTTTTTTTCAGTAGCCCATTTAAATATTTCCTAGATCTATGCCAGTTTAACAAGGGTTGAAACTTTATAGAATATTGGAAAAAGAAACCAGTTTCTTTCTGACGTCATTATAAGCCTTTAATTGTTTGGGCATTTAATATTAAATTAAGGATAAAATATTAAAGAACTTACAGAATGTAGTAAAATTGCAAATTTAACGTTACAAACGCGTCATACCACATGCGTGAATTAACGAGATTTTTGTATGACAAATGCTCTTATAAAAAAAGTTTTCTTCTCAGTCACACTAAGGCAGAAAAATGTAATATTCGAGGTGGCGCCGCCTAGACGTACAATTGCTTTCAAATACACCAGCAAGTTATAAAAAAAAAAAACACAACTAACGATGTATAATTTATTAGATAAATAAAAAAGGTTATGCAAATTAAACTTTGAAAAATTCATCGATGTATCATAAGCGGTTTTAATTTTATGGCATTAGTCTACGAACTTTTCGAACAACCCTCGTAGACTTTATCAAAATCTATATTTTACTACAAGTTGTGAGTACATAATCAAAGTAAAATTACGTCTGTGTATATATCATTTCTGCGCTGACATCTCTGCACCAGCTCCCACATTTAGTTTGTCTGATAGTTAGCCCTGTTACAACATGTACAACGCGAAATATAATAAACCGGGATAATTGCATTTTGCGTTACCATATTTGGTGTCGAAATTAACGCAGAATGTTATAAAGCAAAATGTAACAAAACATTATTAAGATTACTACATTTTGCGTTATTACATTTTGCATTATTACATTCTGCGTCAACGCAAGATCAACGCAAAATGTTAAAGCGCAAAATGTAATAAAATGATTTTTGAAAAATTACATTTTGCGTTTTCAGCAAAGGACAAACAAGCAAAATATAATGACACACATTTATTGAGTATAATTTTCAATTGAGTAGTGGACGAAATAAAGAAACGAGAAGAAAATAAAACAAAGGAAAAAAATAGAGGGTAATTCTAAAAATGGACCGGTCATTATAATATATTGATTTCATTAGCTTTATTTTTAAATAATTAAATATTCAATTCATAGGTGTTGCAAATAAAACTTGGTAGAGGAGACAGGGTTGTTGTTGTTGATGGAGGGGTATTTGTTGCCCAATTTGCTTTTCCTTTTTGATTGACAAATGCAATGAATCTTAATAAAAGCCATTAATTTGGACTGAGAGGTGTAATTTTATATCAGGGAGGGGGTTTATTGACATTTTATTATTCATACTGTTTTGAAAACTCACATTCTCTCTCCAATTAATAAAATGGAGTATTTCTGCTTGTTCATAGTAATACAATGATCAACATATGAAGTAAACAACCGACCTCATCCCTGTCCCTCCTCGCAACACACAAACATTCAATTCTCACACAGCTAGGTTAAGGGCGCCTATAAGAAATATGCCTCAAAATATTCCGAGAGAACCAATATAGTTTCGATATCTTTTTAATGAGCATGAGTTTAAGTTAAATGGGAATTGTACAAATGTATATGTATGTATGGGAACTCAACTGGAAAGTTTTCGAGCATTTAAAATGGGTAAATTAAAACAACACACGCAAAAAGATGACTTTTCTGAAGATACGGTGCACCAGAGAGCAGAACAGTTTCATTTAGATGTAATAATGACGCCCTTAGAGGCTTTAAATGATTTCATTTCTTTTTAAACCATTACACTTTTAATATACAAGTGAAATAGGATAATGTTAAGCAGAAGCTTTTTGATCGGGTCCTCATGTAGAATAAAACATAATAACAAACAGATTTTGTCTTAAAGAAAACACTATCATGATCACTGTAGACTGTCAATGTACATGTGTGATTGCTTATTTTACAGGATGATATTAAGAGTACTGTACCTAACTTACTAAAATCTTCAGTAAATCACATGTGTGTGTCAGACTGATACATCCAATGTTTATAGACGTATAACGATTTACTATAGCATTTACATCCCTATATTTTAACCGAGCTTATCAAGCTTTTTATCTTAAACAAAGAAGAAGCTTGATGCTGTCATAGACATTTAACGTTTTCATCCTACGCCGTAAGGCGATATAACACATTTATTTACAAGAGGCCCACGGGCCTTATAGGTCACCTGAGTATTGTGTAACAACTTTCAAACATTAAATTTGGTCCGATTTTTAAACCAGAGGCTATGAAATTCACAATTCACAATTTTGAAAGAGGCACCATTGCTTATCATAATTAATGATTAAAAATACTCTACTTACTCAATACCCAGAGGTAGATCAGAGTTACGAAGAGAAAATGTTCTTCCACTTTATAACCAGTTGTGCACCTCACCCCAAAAGAACCACTGACCATCGGGCCACATATTTCAAAATTTTGTAAATTTTATCATAAATTGGTTGATTAATACCAAAGAGCAGGTTTCAAAGCATTAATTTATTTTCAGATTATGTAACCCCCTCCCCCTTTCAGGGCATAAAAAATAACCATTTTGCTAGATGCACCTTTCTTCATTATAAATATATATACTTGGATCATTGGCATAAAATTCACAATTTTGGAAAAGACATTCTTGCTCATCATAACTATGTGCTTATTTAGTTTATTTAATACCCAGAAGCAGAGAAGAAGATTTTCAAAAAATAAATGCATTTTCACTATATAATCTATAGAGCCCAGCCCTAACACCAGAACCCCTGACCCAAGGGCCCTAAAATTCACAAATCTGGAAGAGGCACTCTTGCTCATCATAACTATGTACTTAGTTAGTTTATTTAATACCCAGAAGCAGAGAAGACGATTTTCAAAAAATAAATGCATTTTCACTATATAATCTATAGAGCCCAGCCCTAACACCAGAACCCCTGACCCAAGGGCCCTAAAATTCACAAATCTGGAAGAGGCACTCTTGCTCATCATAACTATGTACTTAGTTAGTTTATTTAATACCCAGAAGCAGAGAAGAAAATTTTCAAAAAATTAATGAATTTTCGCTATATAATCTATAGAGCCCAGCCCTAACACCAGAACCCCTGACCTAAGGGCCATAAAATTCACAAATCTAAAAGAGGCACTCTTGCTCATTATAACTATGTACTTAGTTAGTTTATTTAATACCCTGAAGCAGAGAAGAAGATTTTGAAAGAAAAAATGCATTTTCACTATATAATCTATAGAGCCCAGCCCTAACACCAGAACCCCTGACCCTGGGGCCATGAAATTCACAAATCTGGAAGAGGAACTCTTGCTTATCATAACTATGTACTTAGATGGTTTATTTAATACCCAGGAGCAGTGAAGAAGATTTTCAAAGAAATACTGCATTTTCACTATAGAATCTATATAGCCCCGCCCTAGCACTAGAACCCTGACTCTGGGGCCATGAATTTCACAATTTTGGTAGAGGACTCAATGCTCATTACATTCATGCTAGCAGTTTGCCTGCATGATGTCCAGGAGTAAAGAAGAAGCTTTTTAAAGATTGCAAAAGTTTTAGTGGTTTTGGCCCCACCCCTCAGGCCCCAGGGGGTCAGGGACCATTAAATTCACAATCTTCACCCATAGATGCTGTATACCACATTTGGTTGAAATTGGTTCAGTGGTTTCAGAGAAGAAGCTAAAAATGTTCAAATGTTAACACACGACACACGACGCACGACACACGACGCACGACGACGGACGAAAACAGATAGCAATAGGTCACCTGAGTTACTCAGGTGACCTAACAAAATATTATATTTTGTTTATTTACGAATTTATCCATTTAAGTGTTTCTAAGTACATGTATAATAATGAAACATATATTGAAGAACAGTGAAATTTTCAAAAAGCAGTTATGATTTTTTTTTGTGTGTGTTCTATGCAAATTATCCCCTATTTTACTGGACGGCCCTTAAGTAGCAATGTGAAATAAATTTACTTTAAACACACAAAAGTTTAAAGAATTACGCGATTATATTGTAAACATCACATAATCTTACAATTTTTGTCTTGTTGAGCTGAGTCTTGCGAATGCGAATGTCTTACAGTTTTCTCTTTTATGAATGGCTCTCCGTTTTTCATTCGACAGATGAATTGATATCTCATGTTTCCACTTGCGATCTTGTACATGTTTGAGTCATCATCATAGATAGTGAAAGAGGCATTTTCCCACACATTTGTATTCTCTTTCTGTAAAAAGTCGATGCAGGCTTGAAACAGCCTACGAAGCCCTTCTTTTCCCTTTGTTCCTTCGTGACCGACACATCGTATAATCATCTTTCCAAAACACCTTTTATTAATTTTCTCAACCTTGTAAACTTCCTTTTGATACTTGAAAAATAAAATTGCTTAAGAAATATTTGTCTTGCACATTTATACATTTTTCTTGTCTTAAAGTCTGAATGAACTGAGTTAACATTCCTCTATGATTCTAGAAAATTTCTCAGTTAATTGCCAATGCTATTGGTTTGCATATTTTTAAACCTCATATTTTATTGGCATTCTAATGCTATGTTCCCACTATCACGATTGGCGCCACGATTGAGATCGGGGACTCGAACGTGGACAAATCGTAGTTCTCGTATCAAACCGAAACAAATCTTGTGTTCTCTCGTGACTATCGTGTTGATCGTGAAATTTTTTTTGACTGTCAAAAATTTTTCTACGATTAACACGATTAGATTTTAATCGTTATCATCTCAGCAAATCGCATTACATCGTAACTAACCTCAGCTGCATCGTATATAAACGTAACTAATCTGGCTTGTATATCGTGATCATCGGGATCGATCTCGGAAAGGACAGACATCCCGCTGAATGGCGATTCGTTGCGATATCTCACGTTCTGTCACTATCTGTGACGCTTTGCATGGCCATCTGCTCACGTGCTGACACGGTTCTTTCCCGCTCAAAAACGATTTGATACGGACATATGAGAGTAAACGCAATTAGACACGGGTGTTAACGGTTTGTTGCGGACAATCACGCTATATTACGAGTACTTAAGCTTGCAAAAATAACGGGAAAATTGAACGCGTTTCTTTCCCGATTGAAAAAAAAATGTATGAGTTTTGGAAAAATATTTTAAAGATGCCACATAAAACAGGTACAAAATAGAAAGAGGGAAGTTCCTATCTTCTTTTGAACTTGAACCCCTTCGATCAGAGGCAACATCAGTGAAAAAAAAGATAAGAGATAGTTATACTGCTCTTTTACTTTACTTTGACAGCAATAACATATGACCATAGTTACACTACAAACACCACGTTTATGAAGTTGTCATCAACCTTTACTTCTGCCATTACAATTGATTGTATGTTTATGTTTTATTTAATTTCAAGAGATAAAATATAATGGACTCAGTTTAGCCAGATTTTTAAATGTCTGTCGGGGTACAATCGTAGCTCAAAGCGTGTTCTATCTTGATCCTGATCGTGAAAGACATTGCAATGAACGTGTTATTCTATCGTACATTAGCGCAAGAGAGCGCAATGAACGTATTATATCGTATGAGTACGTATTAAAACGTAGGAGATCCTTTCTAATCGAGAACTCGGATCGTGATATTCGTGACAGATCGAGGTCCTTTTTCGACTAAATCTTGATAATCCTATTGAAACGTAATTCATCTTATCCGAACGGTAGTCAGAGATCGCATCACATGAAATTTATCTATCGCGGGCATAGCGCATAAAAGCGTAACGAAACGTATGAAAACGCACCTATACGCATCTCTTCGTATCTTGGATTAAAATTCAATAAAAACTCCGCGATCAACTACGATTGATCTATCGTGACGTGCGTTAAGGTCGTGTCACACTATCACGATTTATGCTACGATTACCCACGAATTAATAAAAGTTGAAAATCGCAGTTCATCGCCAGGTTTGCCTTGCGATTTTTCTATAGCGTGTAGAATATTTTGCTGCTAGAATGGTGTGTCTGCGATGTCTGTGCGACAAAGAACGAGGTTTGTACTATTTAAGTACGAACTAAGGCGACAGCGTTACGAACTGGTTACGATATTTCTACGATTATGAAGGATTAAACCCGGTTACATACGATACTCGTACGAAGTACTGCGATATGCCACGTTACAAACACGATATTCCCACGACTAATGGCCATTTCTTACGATTATACATGTAATTGAATGCATATATAGAGTAAAGGGAGATTTGTCTGAAATCATTAAACATCATAGTTATGTTATTTGATCATAGTAAAAACTACAGTGTGGAACTTTTGATTATGTTCAATCTCTTCGTATGTTTATTGTACACGCTGTTTATAGTTTCTGTTACACATGTATTTTCAGTTTATTTCCTTTTTCTAAGCTTCTTTCCTTTTATTTTAGGCAGTATTTTGATTTCGACAGTGTTAACATCAGACACCGTCTGCCTACATCGTATCAAATCTTAGTTCAATCGCACAGTTTTCGTACAGCACTTGCCATCAATCGTCCTTTCTTTGGAAAGTCGTACTATGTTCTTATCAATTCGAGGAACACTGGCAGTATCTCGTAGGACACTCGCAGTAACTCGAGAGACACTCGCACAAACTCGAAAGACACTCGAAATAACTCGTAGGACTCTCGTATTGTCACGAGTACCACGAAGTTCCGCGAATGTCGCACGAACTTTGAAGATTTACTACGATTATGAGTACGAGTGCAGTACGAATGCTGTGCGATTGTGTACGAATAATTAAAAATCGTGCTGTGTCCACGATTGTTTTGAACATGCTCAAAACAATCGCCAAGTATGGCGATTTGCTGCGATCCAACACGATTAAGGAAGATATCCTGCGAGTACTTCTGCGATAAATCCCGATTTGCTGCGATTTTTGAATTCGTAGTAAATCGTACCTATGAATCGTGACAGTGTGACACGGGCTTAACTGACCGCACGACAGTGGGAACGTAGCATAAGGCACACGTCTTACGAGAATGTGTTATAACATCCACATAGTTGCTTATTTTTTTTTTTTTTCAAAGGAAAGTTTGCATGATGAAATATAGCTAAAACTGGAAAAACTTAGTTGAGCTTATATTAAATTTATTCATGTACAAAGCTATCCTAAAAGTAAAACTCGCTTACATCAAATGTCATCCGATGGGTTTTCAGGTGTTCCATAATGCCCATGAGAGAATGATCTCCAGGTGTCGCCTAAGGTCACAAAATAAATTTATAATAATAAATGAAAGAGAGATTTTTACCTTGTTTCTGACAAAATGTCATATTTAAACTATCTTTGCTAATATGTCTCATGTATTAAGGATGTACAATTGATGGTTATAAAATCTAATGAAGTTCTCATAATTATAAATCTTAAACAGAAATGGTACTCTGGGTTTGAAATATAGCAGGGACTAAATTTTAGCGAATCTGCGACGCGTAGAATTTATCTCTTTTTCTGCTTCTTAAATTTTCTACGAACAATGTAATTAATTTGAATAAAACTAAACAATAAAGACTAAGACAAATTATCTGAAAAGACGAAAATTTATTATCATGAGCTTCCGTTTAAATATACTTCAAAGAAAAGTGACTTTCGAACAAAATACCCGGGTATTTTCAGACTTTTAAAGCTTTCAGTACAAGGAGAGATTTGAGCAAGAAAGTCAGTAAAACGTTATTTTCGTCTTTTAATTTCGTATCATTTTGTATCTATCGTGACTTTACACCAAATGTGTAAATGAGAATAAACAAGGGCATAAAAATAGACTCAATCTCTACGATTTTACGAAAAATAGAGGAAAATCGGGGTGGCCAATGTCTATTTCAATTTAATATCTGATTTTGACATATCTTCTTTTAGATGCTTTTTGATATTGTCAAAAAGGAAAACAATTATTCTTTCATAGGCATCGCCTGATTGTACATGTAACCTGTATTTGTATAATTTTGCATTTGATGTCAATGCAAAAAGACAATAAACATTACCTGCAGAATTATTGCTTAATTACACCTGCCAAATTTATTCTTGAGCAGTGATATTGTCTTTTCAAAACTGTAAAATTTAATTAATTTTTAAATACAATTAATATGAGAAGAATTCCTGTTAAATTTGTATATTTCTTCCAGTCTTTGATAAGTGAACCACATTCAGATTATTTTTGTAATTCGCTTTCAGGTATAATTTGCCTAACTAAAAAGTTTGTGAGCAATGCCGTGTCTCTATCTGAGAATACACCATTTATGGTTTATACACTTCAAAGGGAAATTTATCGGATTTCGTATTTTGTTACAATATTTAAATCCATGCTAAAAAAAAACTGGTAACCACATATTTAATCACAGAATGTTTGACGTTTTAGAACTAATTAGCTGATTTTCATGAACATACGAGGGGTTATCAAAAAGTTCGTGGACTAGTGCCATAAAATTAAAACCGTTCAAGGTACATCAATAAATTTTGAAATATCTAGTAAGCATCATCTTTTCTATCCAAAGAATAAACCACAAATCATGAATTTTATTTTTTAATAAATAAGTAATTTTTTGTAAGCAATGATATGTCCAGGCGGCGCAACCTCGAAAACGACGTTTTTTCGACCAATGTGTACCTTAGTAAAACTCCTTTGATATGATTATTTGACATACAAAAATCCTGTTAATTCATGTATGTGTCGGGACACAATTGTTATATGACATTTTCACTTCATTTTGAGGGAGAGGGCGATTTAAGTTTTTAGAACTTGTGCCCAATCCCATTGTATATATTTTGTGCAATAAAATATGTTCAAATCACTTCATTCTGTAAGTTCTATGAAATTTTATCGTAACTTTTACATGGTATGTGCAAACAAATAAGGCCTTGAAAAGGACGTCAAAAGGGGGAGAGGTTTCCGTTTCCAACATTATATAAAGTTTTTGCCCCTGAAAAAAATAGTATCGACCTAAAATATGTTGAAAATCGCTACAGTGAAATAATATGCATCCAGAGTACTTGTCTTTTAATGTCAAAATAGATTCAGAGAGTAAAGGGATACACAGTTCATGTTGATTTGCAGTCAAGGTGTGAAAATCAATCATGTCTAAAATGACGTTGATCATGTGTTGTAGATATTGAACTCCTAAAAGCAAAATATGCCGGCACAATCAAGCGCGGATCTCTCCCAGTGTATAAATCCATCTGGAATATTATATTCATTGAAGGCCACTTTTATGACATTGTAAAGTCATAAAAACAAGTCGGGTTTAAGTCCATAATCGACTCCAGGGAATCTCATCAAAAAGTGTATGAGGTAGAAGAAGAAGACATTGAAAAAACAATTACGTTATCGGACCTCATGAAAATAAACGATGACAGCGCCGGATGATCATGTAATGTCGTTTTCATTTTATAATAATTTGGCAGATAATGAACGTATCAGGATAAAATTTTCCACATTTCTCTATTTTGTGTCGTTTAATGTTCCATAAAAATTTTGGAAGCACAGACTGCATAGTACTAATTTTATAGCCTCAGTCCACGAACTTTTTGATTACCCCTTGTATGTTGAGGTACGTCATTTGGTTAATAAAAAGATTTGCCTCAATTGCAAAATCTTTTATTATATGATCTTGATTTCATTTACTGAATTATTTTTTATTCAATTAAGTCTCAGTACATACATGTATTCATCGCAACTTACAGATATGACGCCTTGGAGAATATTGTTGGCAAAGACAAGAAACTCTTTCATATCGACCCTTTCTTGGTCCTATTTAAAAGCACAATGGAAGAAGAAAAAGCAAATATTAGTATGTCCTCATATTTAAAAAAACAGTTCTATACTTAATTACTAGTGTTAATAAACGAGAACTGATTTGTTTTCACTTTCAACACATTTAACTACGTATACAGTGTAAAAATCATATACGTTTGAATAATAGGAAGAATTATTATTATACCACAAACAAATTTTCTTATCTCCCATACAGAAAAATTATACTGGTCATTTTTCAATTTTCTTTAATTGAAATGTAATTAAGATATGTTATTTGTGTCAATTGTATGAATATAAAGTATCCTCAAAATCTCTTTCAAAAGCAAGAAAACTTAAAACATTTTATAGACTTAGCAAAAACATATTGAACTGTAAGGTTGCATTTAAAATTGCACTTTTCAAATAATAAGAAATAACGTCCAACCACGGTGCAAAAAGCGGTCGCTTGATGATAAGAAAACTTGTGTAAGAAATGTCATATAACTTTATACGGGTTAGTAATAACAATCATTTTATTTCTATTTTCAAAGAACAGCTCTAAAAAAGTAACGATTCTGCTCGAAGTCGATTCACAATGTGTGCTTTAATTTTTACTTGGGATTATTTCTTTATCTTGTGAGTGAGAAAATTTGCACATTTTTTATTTGTTCCGGATAGAATGAAAATGATTTTTTCATAATTTCTTTCCTTGATGGAGAAAACGTAATTTTCCGAGTAGCCCCTTTATCATTCTGGATTAACTTTAATTGCAATCATGTGTTTTAAGAAATTATATCTTTTATTCCTCATTTTTAATCATTTCATTCTTCATTTGTATTCCCAACTTAAAATATCATAAAACAATTTTTAAAATCAAAACATAACGTAGGAAACACATTGCTTAATAGTCACGTTTTGTGTCATTCGAAACGTCCGTTTTTATTTGCGTTTAGATGCACCGATCACATGATAAACAAAAAATGCTCAGCAGGGGTACTTCCGGTTAAAATTGTTCACCGTAGTTACCCAATGTTATTTGATAAAAATCCTATTTTTGTTATGCGAAGAGGTGCAATTCTGATGAAAGAATAGTGGGAAGTTATGGTTACATGAGAGAAATAAGATTTTACATATTTCCCACCAAGAGAAAGCATCTGCATCAAAAGAAAGTTAACTGGACCTCTTACATGCAAGAAGAGAAAATTACGAGCCATGAGAAACCACAAAGAGTGCTCTCTTCATTTTAAGGAAGGTTGACCTACAGAAAACAATCCATACATAGAGTACTTTGCATATTATCATTTTAAGGAAAATTTGAGGTTTGTTTTAGTTTTAACTGTTTAACATCCAAAAGTTAGTATGTTGATTGTATCGAAGGACTCCTACCTAGACTGGATATGACACTACCTACTTATGATGTAATATATTATCAAAATGTGAGTTTCAAGCTGACCTTTCAACATTTTAATTATATGTTGAGCATTACAATTTAGAGACGTACACGATAATCTTGAGTGCTTATAATTTGTTATTATTAAACTCGTTCAACAACTTCAACGTCCAAGAGTGAAAAATGTCTTGTTAAAGACACCCTATCTTAAATCTCAATCCCTTTCCAGTGCATACTAGTTAAATACTTGCTCCTTCAAAAGTAAGTAGTTAAAATATAGATAGTATATATAGTATTTACTGCTGATTTGCTACAAAATGTCCCTAGTACGCGTCTATTAGATCATTCTGTAAACCCTAAGCTCAAGCAACAGAATTTTTTATGAAGTGTCATAATTAATGTCAATCCAATCTGTCAAAGTATTTACAGTGTCTAAAACATTTTTCCTTGTCCCCTTCTGTCATCGTTCTGCACCTTACATGTACTTGAAGCACAAAGTACTTTACTTTTCTTCGTCAGGTGAATGATTTTGGGTTAAACCAGGTGATGCTTCATCACAAAAACACCCGTCAATAAAATGTATTTCAACTAGAAATATAAAATCTCTTTATTTTAATTTATAAACTATGAGATCTGTATTTTTATTTTTGAAATTCTGACTACGAAATGTATAAGGCTTTATGTTTAAGTGAACGAACGGCGAAGGCGAAGTTCTTCTGTAAGCTCAAAGACCAAGATAAAAATAATTTTCTTACTTATGCTGCGGCTTATACCCATATGTTGCAGGTTTTCTTTAGATTTGGTACTTAAAAGCCGTAAAAATAAATCCGTTCTGTAATAGTTATGACTCGGTGTAAAACCGTAAGTTCACTTGCTGGACATTTTTGACATGGCATAACTAAACGACGAATAAGGACGTTGCTTAAGATTGACTCGAAACGAGGCTATTCATAAAAAAAATCTAATATCTTAAAGTAATCTCTACAGAAATACTTACTGACATACAAGCATCAATGATTTGCTCTTCAGATATCTATGAAATACACAAGGCATATTGACTGTTTTGAATTTATGCAAGATAAGAATTTTGTATATGTTAAGTGGATGAATCTTACAAAATTTTACCAATATCTTTTATACCTATACATATGCATTATTGTCATACTACATTAGAACTTTTAAGCAGCAATGCAAAACATCACCTGAGTACTTGAGCAGAACATGGTCAGTCTTTTGTCCAGGGCCCTCAGGCGACTCTCTGCCAAACTCTAAGATGGAACAAATAATTAACCTAAGATTTTGTACATGTATAAAAAAAGGATTTCAGGTTCTTCTGCAAATCTATATACATGTACATGCTTACTTACGATTGAAATATATAGTAAAGTCAAGTACCTTCAACTTATCCATGTAATCCTTTCCGATTTCTTCATGGTCAATCTAAATATTTATATAAATGATTTATTTTTATCTATTTTAGATATATAAATCTTTACAACTACAAAATTGTAATGAATTTGTTTCATGCAATTTTCAGAAAAAATCAAATGGTTCATTTACTTCAGTACTTTCCAACATTATTAACTAATGGATGGCGTAAGATATGTATAGCAGAAGACTTATACATACTGACCCTGAAATGTGTTACTGCAACTTAACAAAAGGCTCATGGTCAACAATGCTCCCCTGAGCGTATTTGCTATGATATGATATAACAATCGGAATCGCTACTTGAGCAGCATTTATTTTCCTTTGTTAAAATTTTATACCAATCGTGGCTCGTGAATCATCCCTCATATTCTTCAAAGATTTACTTGAATTTATATTTAACTGGATTCCTGGTAAGCTAACTGTATACCTTAATTATAATTATTGTGTAAACGTATTTTATATTTTACTTTTATTAAATAATTCCGACAGCGAACAAGCATATAATATATGTGTTGTTGATGCTTGTTCTAAAATGTAAAGTATATGTGTCTTGTGTGTATTGTGTTGTGAGAGTGTTTGATTTAAATATTGTCGGTACCCAAACCTGGCTGGAGATTTCTAAATTGAATACCAAGCTCATGTTCAAGCTCAGCATATAATCAAATATAGAATTAAATTACGTGATACATCCATTAGTATATTTCAGTAATTTTCAAAAAAAAAACCAAAAGAACGTTTTCAGTTTCGAATTTTCCTGACCCGGTTCACCTATTTTAAACACACTTTGTTGTGAACGCAAAAGTTAGAACAATTGTTAGAACAAAATATAGTTCCACAGGGATTGCATAATATTTATCAATCAGAATTCGTATCCGTATGATCTAAGTAAGTAAAAATGTTGCTAAATAAATTTTCTGGCATGTAATCAAATATATAGTTTAATGTTTATTTTGTGAAGAAAAAAATTAACAATGTTTCTACGCAAGTAAAGCGTCATTTCCCGCCAAATGCCAAGCTACGGTGATTAACTAGGCTTATATTTTCGTGTTGAAAATTCAAGTAAATTGAAAAGTCGAATTCTTTATCCAGAATGGTTGTGCAACACCGGGCCCGCTATCATAACTTCTCGGCAAAACAAACGTGTTTTTTCAAGCTCGCTAGATGCGTTTGACAATCTCATTCCACGTGTGTAAACCAAGACTAACTGGTCTTGCAGGGTATGTGCACTGTGTGCTAGGAGACTGGTGGCAGTAATGCTACGGATTCATGAAATTCACACCAGTTCCAAAACAAGATAGTGCAGTATTTTTTATTAAAGACTGCGCAGCACAGTTAAGGTTACAAAAAGGAGGCGGAGTCTAATATGTACGGGAAAACTTTACTATGACATCATATACAATATACGTCATACAACAATTCTTTAAAATACCACAAAAGGAGTTCATCTGCTAATTTAACCTGTGAGAAATTATCAAACTACATAAAAACTTACTACAGAGTGTTATTTTGTCGTTAGTTAAATCCGACATAATAAGTTATAAACAAGTCACTGACCGCAATACACTTGTCAATTTGACGTCATTTCTTACAACGTGACGTAATTTGTATGCATTGAGAGAGAGATCAAGTAATACGTTATCAACAAAATATGTATTCTCTAATTAAATAAAATATTATTTACAGATATTCAATGGGTCAATAACTTGAATTTAATGTCTTCTTTACTATTTTATCAATATATTTTCTGTACATTACGTATTTAATTGACACTGCCGTATATTTGTATGCGAATTCATCGGAGGGTTATGTGGGGGGTCTTAATGAATCGATCTAGTGCAAGGGCATATACTCTATGGATCAAAGTAAGCTTTTAAATTTCAACTATAGAACTATTAAGGTATCTGAAAAGAGCTGCGATCCTGATGAAATCTTAAAAACAATTTAATTATATTAATATTTCTATATAACGAATAGACATATAGACAAAACATATAGCATAAACATATTTCTATAAAATATAACATTCGGTCATAAAAGTATAATTTTAACAATGAAATATCAATATTTCTATATAACATATAGACATATAGACATAACATATAACATAAACACATTTCTATAAAATATAACATTTGGTCATAAAAGTATAATTTTAACAATGAAATTGCAGAATTTAGACAGGATCGCAGCATTTTTTAGAAACGACAATGCGTGTTGAAAATATTTATATACTAAACTTGGAAATTTAACTTGGTTATGCCCTTGCACTAGTGATATTTATATGTAACATCAATACTTTAAGTCAGTGTGCTAAAATCGCGTGACTGCCGCATCACGTGACTAGTCTAAATATAAAAATATAATCGTCCTCGATATGTAGTTATTAATCATAATTACAATTATCCGATATAAATAACGTACAAAAAATAATCGCCATCCCGATTACGAATACATTTTTAAATACAAAATTTAGTCGATATTTCCATTGCAAACCTTAACTGTATTGCGTGTTAAATCTAAAAGTCGAATATCTTTGGATATTGGGTAATTCATATCTACTCTTGTTACATATGTGTATACACGACACTGTGCCATTGAGCAGTTAAGGATCTTTTTCGTGCCAGAACATATAACTGGTTATACTGCAAAACAGGACGTCAGTTTATTTGGTCTCAATCACTGTGACCGATTGTAGCTGCCAATTTTCTCTAACGTTCTGTGTGTTACGTAAACATTTTTTCACTGAAAACTCTCTTACACGTTAGATCTAAAAACAAAAGAGAATAAAGTGTACATCGTCATTGCGAATATTCCTGTACACTCTACATCTGAAGGCGGTATCAAGTATCAAAACAGAACCAGTGTTTCTATTTTGGGAACCAAGATGTTTTACTTCATATCCTTGATCTTGAAAATAAACCAGTTTTTGATAAATTTAGTCTTGAGTATATTTTCTATTTGGGTCTTCTCATTTCACCTAAGCATTTATTGTGACTACACTCTTCATAGGGTACATGGAAAACCTTTTTTTATCATGTAATTACCTTGACATTTGCGTTTGACCTTCTTCCCAAAATAAGATATACTATGAATTGCAATTTTAAAAACATTGAATTTTAAAAATCAAATATTTCTTATTTTCTGTTATTTTTTAAATCTGGAGTAGTAATACAATATTAAGGTTTGAGTTTAAAAATTCACATTTTAAATACATAAAACTATTTAAAAATAAGCTATCCCATTGCATTTTTCTAAATGACGACATAAAAGAATTTTACTGTATTACAGGACGATTTTCAAGCCAGCATTAATAATATCAATACGTTTTGTTCGAAATAATATTGGAATTTTCTTTGATAAAAACATCATGAAAGGAATATTTACAATTGAAAATGGTACAAGTTTTGTATTTTTTTCTGTAATTGGAGTAAGGGTCTTTATTTAAGGTAATTCCACCCTCCAATGATGCCATAGGTTTTTGCAAAAACAGTTATTAAATTTAATTCATACCCAATAGGATAATATAATTGAAAGAATGATTTTCCATTGGGTTATGATAAATATTGTTAAGTAAACAAATTTAAAATACATATTTTCCTTATCTAATCATTTATTCAATCTTTTTAAAATGTTGACAAGTACAATAACTCCTGCTCAGGTATCTTCATTCAGGTATTTTTTTCTTTATTGTACATTCTAATGTAAAATTGTTTCTCTGATATTCACAATTCAAACATAAATTATAAGTAGCAAGTACTAGTATTTAGGAACTTTCAGGATCAGAATTATGCATTTGAATCAGTATTTACACATGTACATAATATTTATGATACTGTTTACAAAAATTGTACGATTTTTTATGTTCACATCTGCTTCTGTTTATTTAACTCTCCCATCTTAAATAATATGGCCTATACAATTTGGCAATATTTGGTAAATTCAAACTTTATTTACTGAAAATAAATTCAATTGATGTATTTTAAACCATTTAAATTGTGAGGATGGAAAGACCTTAATGGTAAATTATTACTTGCTTAAAACAAAAAATAAACATTTCCTTCCATATATAATATGGTTTTATATTATACCTCCAATTTGCAAGTGCGTTGAAAATGTATAGATTGATTTTCAAGGAAAACTATAAATACGAGATCATTATATTGTACTGGAATATGACATTGGATCATTCTTTGGATTATGAATTTGCTATCAAGCTTTAAACTTAATAGCAACATAAAAATATCATTAATTATTGGAATTATTTATTTATATCTGATACCTTTAAATGACGAAAAAGTTCACAAAAGTCCCGGTAGAGAAGTTCTTGAACATTTACTGTGTCAGTATCTCCGACTGACATATGTTTTGATAGAAGTATTTCCTAGAAAAAAAAAGTTTCCCTTTTAATATCAAGCTATAATCTAGAGCAATGAAGTTAAAAGCAATATACTTGTTTTCGCAGAATAGAAATGACCAGATACTTTATCTTTAATAGTTACTGTACAAGGCAAAAAGAGTAGTAAACAAGAATATAAAGAATTAATTACCTCTATATAAGTGCGTAATCCCTCCATAATCTCAAAGAAAGTATGTTGTTGTTGCTTGTTACATATCTTTAATGAAATGAAATAGATATATGTGCAATATGGTAAAACACATGGGGAAAAGTGAAAAAAAGAGAAAGAGGAAGAGAAAGGAAATAATGCACTCACCTGAAACGTCTCAACAATATTGGATGAATGAAACCTTGTGCTCTCCATCTGTAGGAAAGAAATCTAATGAAATATTTTATAGGGCAATTTTATATCATTTAATAAGAAAAATTTATCGAACTGTAGTACTTTGTCTTGTGTTGAATGTAGCATAATTTGAGGTACACATATCTGATTAAACATACCATGAAATAATGTAAGGGGGAAATGTCAATGTCAGACACATTAGATCTTGTTACTTAAAGCCACAATGCGGTCGTTGGAAGCAATCACTTGTGTAATGGCAGTGTAATTACTTTGGCACCAATACATTCATTATTGACCCAAACGAACTCTCACCTGATAAATGTAGAATCTCAAAAACAACTGTTTTGAAGCCTGTTTGTCCGAAATTGAAAGCAAAATTTCAGCCGTGGGAATAATCCTAATAGCAGTTAATACAGAACCCTCGCAGGTCAACAATGTAAAGCAAATCTGGTTTGTGGTTTAAAATCTAAAAAAGAGGTATAGATTGTAAAAATCGATGATATGTATTAATTAAAGTACCTCAGAATTTTTAATGTATAATAATTAAGGTAAGACGAGGGCAAAATTTATTACATTTATGTTTACTTTTTATATTAACAATTTAGAAAGCTATTTATTGCAGAATAATATTGAAGATTACGAGCTTTAGTGAAAAAATACAAAAATAAATGCAGATTATGTTTAAACTCCTTATACTTTTCTATTTTGACGAAACAGTTTTATTATCTTATAATCCTAAGGATTTACAAAGAGCTTTAACACTGATTCTATGTAAAAATTAAAAAAAATGGAGGAGGTCTGGCCATTTGATGTCACCGATTTCAATTATTTTGTAGGTGCTGGCTACGTATCACCTATCTTGCACATATTTGAATTAAAAACAAAAAATAATCAACCGTTGCCATAGAAACCAACCACGGTATCTTACAGTGGTCTATAGCTGTGAAGTTAGCCCATTTTTGACCCTTTTCCATCCCACAGTAAATTAAATTCTACTGTAAATAGAAAACAATTATTATAATTTCTTCTACAGCTATATGTATATCTTTTTAAACCTGAAATCAATATTACTCTGTGATAAAAGGTGTTTGCATAGTGTATATGCATATTTCAATTACTTGGCATTGTGCCAACAAGTGCATTTTTGCTGATTTATTTCAAACATTTGGTTAATACATGGAATAAATGCAATTATAAACAGTAAACAAGCATAGTTTAGGCTTTAAAAGTATAATAAAATTTATGGAGAAACATCACAGTCTAGGGAAACCATGGCGAGAAAGTTATGTTTTTGGCACTTTGCCAAAAAAAATGCAACATACTCTATTTCTGAGTTATGTTTTTTTAATTATCAAGTACTGAGAAGAAATGTAATTGTTAGTCAATATTTAGCATAATCTACTTTTAAAAAACATTTGACTAATAAAGGTTAAACTTCATACAAAAGAGCAATCATGTCTTTAAAATTGTACATTTTGGCACTATCCCTAAAAGTACAATTGCAATATTTCATGCTTGTTTTGAAAACTTGGGAAATGCATGGAGAGAATGCAATAGTCAACGGAACAATAAGTTTTCAGCTAATACAAGTGTATTGTTTAGCACTCAATTTGAGATAAATTTTAATGCAATTTTGTTTGCATTTCAGGGAGGATTCAATATTTATCAAAAGATAGGGAGAAATGCAATTTGTAATACACATGCATACAATGTTCTAATAACAAAAAGATTTATTAACAACAAGACTACATTAATTCAATTCTGTACATGCATTGCCTATGATAATCTTACTGACCTTTGGTTCCTGTGTAAATTAATTTTGAACAATACTTTGTGTTACAAATTGTTATAAAGGAGAGGACGTTCTAAGTTTTTAAAGACTTGTGTCCAATCCTTTTGTTATGACATCAAAAACAATAAAATATGTTCAAACCAAACCAACAACAAGAAACATGACGCATAAAAGTTTCAAGAACTCATTATACTGTCTATCAGATTTTGTACATATTAAATTGAAAATGTTTAACAAAAAGTGTAACAGAATGGAAAAAGCATGTTTTTTTTCTTTCATTAATATACATTTATTAACAAAAATATATATATTTGTGCTATCTCTCTATTATATAAAACATGCAGAGAGCAAAAACCTTCATATCTGAATGAAGTGATTCACAGGTCATAGGTCCATATGGGACCTAATCACATGGTGCAATTATATCTACCAATACGTAGTACATAAAATCAATGACTTACTGTACTTTATAATTTAATCTTTTACCTCAATCTTGAAGATAAACTACAATTTCTTTCATTACACTATGGCATTGTTATAACAATGTAAGCTTTCGCCAGTGTCTCTGTGTCATCATCATAAATATAACTAACTGAAATCCTAAATTTAAAGTTTTTGATCAAATTTTGTACTTGATTGCAAATTCAGTGCCGCTCAGAGAAGTGACTCATGGTATTAACGTCTTGAAGACTGGTCTGGGTGGTAAGGATAGATCATATTTGACGCCGAACTATTGGTGTCTCAGCTTTTAGTTAACTCTCATTTAAAGCTTCAATAAGTGCCGGTGACTCCTAATGTGTGTAAGACTTTAAATTTATAATTTTGAAAACATTGCATCTTTTCAGGCATCACTTTCTCCAGGACATATTGTCTTTAAAAGAAGAGAGAGGCATTTATTTGTTTTGGCAGCATATCTTCTTCTTGTTTGCTCACTTGAACTAACATATGACTCTCTTTATATTTTAATATGACTCTTATTGATAGCACGTTTTGAAAGGACATCGATACTAGAAATTGATGCCTTTCTTTCTTGGCTATCCATTGGTGTTTCTCGACTGGATTCAACATTTTCCTAAAAATACAAGGAACAATAACAAAAAAGTAATCCTTTAAAAAAAAAATAAGTAAATTTTTTTTGCCCTTTGTTGAGATTAATTAATGACCCTAACTTTCAGTCCTTACTTTTTACATTCGTCTGTCAAGCATACGGTTCTCAACATATTGTGTATATCAATATACATGATATACTAGTATTTTGTTGTCCATTTTCATCATTGACCTGGCATGTGACCTCAAATTCAATAGGAATTATATACTCTTCAAAGGGATCCAGTGTACCATGTTTAACGTCTGTCAAGCAAAGGGTTAAAGAGATTCTAATGGTCAATATCCTCTTATGTCCAGTTTGACCTTGACCCTTGACGTTGTGACCTCAGTTTCTGCACATATTTGTGATTAGTCTTACAGTCTAAAAGATTTAACAGACAGATGAAAAAAGAGACATCAGGCAAAGTGATCTCTGACTCAATCTATACTTCGTCTCAGCAAATTAATCGACATATATTTTGTTAGAGTTTAAAAGCCAAAGTCTGCTGTGTCTGTTTACCATTACATGATGAGCAGCTACTAGAGCTCTACATCTTAGCTAACTTGTAGCTTTAATCTGCTTCTCCCTAAGTAGTGGAGGATATATGCCATTGCCATCTTTATTTATCACACCTGTCCATTTAAAATATAGAAAACGAAAAAAGCTAAATATTCAACATTACCATGATTACTGGAGTATTTTATAACAGTTTATTAATTACATGTAAATGTGATTTCCAGTTATCAGTCCTTTCATTCATGATTATTTTGACTTTATGATAATATATTTTCAATAAGAAGCTTTCTAGTCTGTAGTCTGTGTCTACTTTTAGTTTTAGTACGTTTTGATTTGACCAAATTGTAAGGCTTGGTATTGGCCAGAGATTTCATATTGCGATTTGGATATATTGCAACATTTATAACTGTATTGCGATATGTATTGCAATATCGTCAACTTAATTAAAATGCATTATTTGCATAATAAGTCAATTTTGTGTAGCTGTTATTTACTGTAATAGTAGTTTTTGTTTTTGTATTCTTTTTCTACTGAATATTATTCATTGAAACATATGGCTTATACCATGTATACAGCCATATAGAACATGTATATTACTTTTAAGTTACGTGTTCCAACAGGAAGAATTGTCCCATACCCACCATAGTTTCTATTGATGCCTTCCACCTGATGGATTGTTATGTGTCTCACTTCTCCTTGTTTCCCCGTTCTTTTTTAATTTTTTTATTGGTGTGACGCTAAATGTTGAGGAGCCCGCAACATTCCCATTTTCTGCTTAGGCGATTCTTCTCAACAGCTGCTCTCAACGTGCTCAACTCAAAGATTTTGGAAAATTTTACATGAATTTGAAAATTTAGTGTATATCAAAGCTGATTCTGTCTAAATATTGGTTCACAAAGTTGATGGTAAAGAGGCAAGGGGACTTAAAGTCTCTACATTAGAACAAACAACTTAAGAATGAAACGAATGAAAACTAAGTTCCATATGCATGATCTGCTGAGACAATTTGGAACAAATGAAGGCCGTTTTTTCTTTCCATCAATACAAAAGAGTACTTCAAGAACTATAACTCTGTCGTTGTTTTTTTTCCTCCAAGTTCCCAAGTAATTGAATCGAATTCCAGATTTATCTTTGATTTCTCCATAATTTAAAGTTTCCATATTCTAAGATAATATTTATATTATTTTTCTAACATAAATGTTTACACAAGATGCACTACTGGGCAAAATACTTTTTTCCTCTCAAGAATAGCATTTGTTAACAGTGTAATTGTCTGAAAAATACTATTTATTCATTATTTATGAGTTAGGTAAATAAGTTTTATTGCTTTTAAAAGTTTAAAGAAAGACTGATAAATTTGTTTTTGTGTTTGTCTTTTAGATATATCTCTTTTTTTATGAGATTTTTTTCAATTTTCCATTACTCCCACTGTCGGTCGTTCTGAAATATGTTTCCATGACAATCGTTGCTAGGTCAAATCTTTGCAGTTTTTTACCTATCAGACACCAATATCCCATAATACACAAAGTTTCATTCAAATCTGAGACATTTTGTGGCCGAAGGATTTGAAGGATACATAGAATCAGTGTTAAATATTTTCTCTGTGTATTATGAACATTGGGGGCTTGAAGTAATTATCAATACAGACAAGATTAAGAGAGGTTTTTTCAAAAAGAAAAAGAAAAAAAGAGTAGTTTTGTACGAATTTAAATTCAAAGCTGTTGACATGTGTCGTAATGATTTGTTCAGAAGAGTCAAACCATATTTAACTAAACAAACTTTAAAGAGATGTGTGGAGAACGTAGAAAAAAAAAAGATATTTCAATCTGAAAGTTGATTGACAAATATACTCTTCAAAAAAAGAAACGCATAGTAGGAACAATACCCTGAAAAAATGCTTGATAATAATTTTTTTTCATAATTTCTTCTTTTAGAAGGATATGACGCATTCGATTAAAATGCATTATTTTTTAATGCAATTGATAACTTTACAGCTATTCTACGAATCTCACAGACAAAAAGACCTGATTTTGCTAAATTCCTTAAAAATGGTTGATCTCAATTTTTATTTGTTTCTGATGCAATTACTTCGGACACAAAAGGACGTTCAAGGGTGTTCTCGATATTTTGAATCTGGTTCGATGTAAAAATTTACGCTTTCTAAAAATGCTTCATCTGAATGTTTCATAGCACAAAAAGGAAAATGGCCAACTGAAAGCAGGTATACCGCAGTCTACAATTTGCAAAATGTTAAAATGTAATGCACAGCACCATATCTAACCTATAATTCATTAATCATTAACCTGGAACATCCAATGTTCGCAAAAAAATACGGGAGACCACATGCTACATCAGCAGCACAGCATCACTTTAGAGGATTATGTAACCTTCATGAATGTAAAACAATGACGTAATCTACAGCATTAGCTATCCCTGAACTGCACAGACCATCTAACAAGACTGTTTTCAGTTGACTATGAATTATTGCAAGAGGATTATTCATGCCGTTTGTCTGATCCCACAACACCCCAAATATTGACTTCAAAGATCTCCGATCAATAGAGTATGACAACAGCATCACCGCTGAAAATTTTTGCTAGCTAATAGTCCAGAATGTTTATCGGAAAGCCTTTTATAAATTTAAGAGTGCTAAGGCTTGGTAATTAACGTTAGACAGAAAACTGCCTCCAGGACGTTAAAAAGTCGGTGAAGTTGGTGTAATGGTATGGAAAATGGTATCACATAAACGTAAGATTAATCTGGTTCATATTCAAAGGACTTTGATCAAAAAAGGTACTCTCACGATGTTCTACCTGCACATGCATGCCTATTAAGTTTTGCGGCATTCTAGAGCCATAGTTCAATCTGACAATACACAGCAACATACAGCTCGTTTGACACTCCCATTCTTGCAAAGCAACAACAACCTGTTTCTGCCATAATCATCTAAAACGCTAGATTTAACCCCAATTGAGCAGCATTGGACAAAATGGATAGACATGATTTATCAAAGACAATCGCATACTCAGACTCTGGAACAGCTGTCCAAAGCTTTATGTTTGTAGTGGGAGAGTATTTTTAAACAGTTCTTATCACACACATTTGCTCCCATTAGATGCCGTTTGTGACTAGGTTTCATTTGTGTCCGCGGGGGCATACCAGATATTGATCTTTACACTTTAAACTGTTTAGGATTTTAAAACTCTTCAGTAATTTATGACATTTAGATAGTATTCCGATTGTAAACTACATTTCTGTATTATCAATACATCATTTTACTAAATAACCGTTATGTTCAATGTGTCACTAAAATTCTACTCTGCGGTTTCTTTGATGAAGAGTATGCATTATTTTGACAGAATTAAAGCCTAATTTAATGTACGGATATGAAGAATGGGGCTACAAAAATATGAATATCTTTGGAAAAATACACTTATTAATAAAATTGTTGATTTATCGAAAAACAATGGGTTGTTCGAAAAATTCGTGGACAACTGTCATATTTTTTACGGCATATGTTATCCGAATTTGGTAGAAATATTTTTACAATAAATCCAAATGATTTGTACATGTATTATATTTTTCCAAAATATTACAATTTTTTCAAACTTTATTCAGATCTTTTAAAAAAAATGAAAAAATCGGATCGCGGACCAGGTCAAAATTTAGTAACTTACTTTAAATGTCTACAGTCATATTCTCTGTAAAATTGAGCAAAAAAAAAACAGCCCAGAAATTCAAATTAAGAATTGTTACATCGATTCATATACCAAATTATGGCTTTATTTCTTTATTTTGTTGAAAAGAAATCAACTTGAGGAGAGAGGTAGTCCTTATTGAAAACGACAAAAACGATACGTTTTAGAACCTCACGGAGCAGCAGCTAATGATGCAATTTTGTGTTTTACTCAGAAAAAACCTGAATAAACTTTAAATGTTAAAGGAATCAAGAAATATGTCACAAGCGAGTTGTGCATGTGTGTACAAATGGTATATACAGTACTTGAGTGACAGAGACACTGTATCGAATAAGGTCAATCTCTGAAGCTACAATTTAACTATAAAAAATCTTAACAAAATCTTTAAAAAGTTTGAACGTCAAGGAAAAACATAGGCGCTTCAGAGTTGCATATCCTGTGAAAGCAGATTAAGTAATAAAAGAATTTAAAAACTTAACAGATGAAATTAAATAAAGAGAGCAATTCTTCAAAAATAAATGTCAAGTATTAGAAAAAGGATTTAATGAGTGGGCATTGGATTATACTGTGTGAAATGTATAGGGATATTATTTCTTTTAAATTCTTGACGCTAAGTTTTGACGTCACATTCCAATTAAGTGTGCTTCGCGATTACAAAACACGTTGATTTTAAAATGAAGTTTATTGATTTCTGTTGAATCGAATGGAATGAAACTTCACACATCAACGAAACAAATATTTTTACATAGTGTATTGTGCTTATTTTTCTATTGAGTAATATAACGACTGCTGACATCGTTCAAGAACTTTTCGAACGACCCTCGTACATGTATGTAGCTTTAGGATTAATAAAGTACTGGTAGCTCAGATGATATAATTTCCGAATACAACTCATAATGTCCAGTACATTGCTTTATATGACCGTTCACATCTTTTGTACTTCCACTTAACAATAGGTGCATTGATAGTTTTTAAAAGCATTAGATAAATAACACACCTTCTAAGATTCACCTGCATGTGTACTTTAACAATCTGAGAAAAGAATAAGAAAAGTTTAGAAAACAAGCTAAAGAGATAAAATAATGCAATCATAAATTATTATTTTTATTATATTATATTTAAGGTCTTCCGTCTTCAGCGGAAGACCTTCTTGTTATTCTTAGGTTTCTTTTCCACTATTTTTATTATTATTATTGTTTTTTTTTTCTTACCGATTTTGTGTACACGATTTCTCGGAAACGGCTCGCTCGATTTTCATGAAACTTTCAGGACTGATAGAACATCAAACAAAGCTGATATATAATTTTTTGTTTTGATGACGTCACTTCCGGTTTTGAGATTTTCGCGATTTAGTGATATTCAAGGGGTCAGTTTGTCCGCGAGTTTTCTCAAAAACGGTTTTAGATAGAATTTTTCAGTAAAGATAGAGCAATATATGTAGATGTGACACACGTATTTCATTTTCACCGGAAGTGCTGCACGCCGACGCTCGCTATGGTCCGAAAAAGTGCATATCGAGAATTTTAAAATTTCTAACACTTTTTCTTCGATATCTTTTCATCTGCAAATATTTTGTTAAGACATATAGAACAAAAGTTGTAGAGAATGTGACGATCTTTCAAACGATATCAACGATAAGGGGCTGGCCCCTATAATGAAGGGCTGATAGGGGCCGAAAGTTTTTCCTTAATATCTCAAAAAGTATTGAGAATTTGATATACGTCAAAGAAGCAAAGTGGTTCAAAATGTCAAGCTTTATTTACCGGAGTTGTCAAAATACGTCCGGCGTCGTCACTTCCGGCCAAACCGGAAGTAGTCGGAAAACGCGTATTTTTGAAGTTCTTGACAAGTTTTTGGATAACATATATCTTTGGGAGCATAAAAATTAATTTTTCGTCCGTCGGCATCACTTCCGGTCAAACCGGAAGTAGCCAAAAATAGCTTTTTTTAAGGTTTTTGACGCAAAATTGAAATAATAAAGTCACTGGAGATGACTTAGCTCATTGCTTTCTTTTTTGATGTCACTTACGGCACTTCCGGTCAAAACCGGACGGAAGACCTACTCGTTGCTTTGCAACGAGCTTTGCTCTAGTTTATTATATTATCATTATTATTATTATGTCTTTTGTCTTCAACTGAATACCTTCTTGTCATTTTTTTTTTATTCTTTTTTTCACTTTTATTTTATTTTATTCTTTTTTCCTTACCGATTTTGTGCACGCGATTTCTCGAATATCTGTTCGATGGATTCTAATGAAACTTTCAGGATCATGTAACATTACTTGAACCTTATTTGTCATTTGTTTTGATGACGTTACTTCTGGTCCGGAAATATATTCTCGATTTGTGGATTTTTGAAGGGTCAGGTTGTCTCCAGGTACTTTCAGGTATGATAGTCGTAAGTCCTAAGTCTCTAAATATGCGTAAGGTACATGTGTATATCACTTTTATCGGAAGTTCCGCATGTCAGTGCTTGCTACGGCCCGAAAATAGTCAAATAGCGAATTTCAAATTTTAAAACCTTTTAAAATTTTAGGTTATCATTTTCAATTTTCCTGAATACAAAATCCAGTACCTAATATGTAACATCTTGCGTCTCATGTTCTTTCTCTTTTCTCAAAAGAATATCAACTTTTATATATCAATTGCCATTAATCCAGGCATTCAAATTATCACATGCATATGGTATCATTCACATTCCTAAACATTCTGTCAACCATTTAGTTATGTTTTATTATAAGCATATAGAATTTGAGGCTATTTAAACAGATGTATGAAAAAAGAGGGGACAGATCTGACCGTGCAATGGACTGATTGCAATACAAATTATGAATTTTCAGTTTATCGCAGAATAATTGTCAAATAAAAACTTTAAATAAGAAGAGATTGGACTTTCTTGTTATATATATTGTTTTAATTTAACTTTGGAAAGACTTTTCTAAATGAACTATGACCTTGTAGTTTGACCTACTTTTCAACATTTTAAACATTACTTAATTTTGGCCAAAAGAATTGAACGGAAGGAGATTTTTATACTAAACATATGTATTACCTGTGCAAAACACCTTTCTAGATACACTATGAGTGTGACCCTGTGATCAAGATCGATTTACTTTTCAAAAACTTTAACCTTTGTCAAAACTTTTGGATTAGAAGATTTGGGGCTTTCATCTCTCACATGTATATTACCTGTTACAAGACATTTTTAAATAACTAAATAGAGTATTATCACTCGACCTCGTTTTACCTACATTTCAAAAATGTTATTTTATCCTTATTACTTTTGATAGAAAAGAAATATGGCTTTCATATTTGACATGTGTATGATCTGTAGCAAGATGTTTTCGAGTATGCGTAAAACAATACCGTCATTAAAAGCAACTCCCTTCAGTACTTTCAGTACTCTGATTATTAATATTATCAATAAATCAATTTCAGTAAGTTTAACAAAACGTACTCGGTGCACTCACATTTACAAGTACATTATAAAGCTGATTTCGATTGACCGATGTGTGTTACGTGAAACTTACTTGCAAATTATGTTTTATATATTTATGGGAAATTACAAATCTTTCGTTGCCTCGCTTTTCCCCTCTTGCTGTCGCTTTCCCTTGTTACTTTCAATTGCTTTCTTGAACCCTTTTTCTTTAATATATGATTCGTTCTAACAAATATCTAATTTGACGCGAAAAATTTTTAATTTATCCGATCATATTTTTACACAAGTCTTAACCAAACAGTTTGGTTCACTTTATGCGTAAAATGGCCCTGTACAGCTCAACAAACTTTTTAAGCTCACATGGCTTTTCGCACAAATTAAGGCCACATTTTTATAATAAAAATTACTATTTTCGAACCTCAGAACACGATGACATTGCCCTACGTTATATAACATATATTATATCAAGCATAAATGTCCTTTAAAATAATTATCTTAAGTTTCCAAAGTGGATGTTTCAGGGGGGAATTTATCAATAAATGGTACGGTGTTTCTACTATAGGCCTCTACCATAGGTTATTTATAAATAATATAAAACGTGCTTTCTTTGATTTAATGTAGTTGGAAATCTTAAAATTTCCTCTTAAAGGTGAGTATTTTTAAAAAATTCTTTGCTCATTTACCATACTCATCTGGGTTTTATCGAAATGTAGCACCAAAAAGAGATAACATTGCAAAAAGAAACCATACTACAGGGTAGGATTATGAACTATTGTTTTGTTTTTTTTTAAATAGTAATTTTTTCTATGAAAAGGGTCGCCCGTGTGGCGCAGTGGTTAGAGCGTCTGCTCTAGAGTCGAGAAGTAAGGAGTCAATCCTTACGTCGCGGGTTCGAATCCCACCGCGGGATGTGGAGACCGGTCCTTCGGATGAGACCGTATAAACCGAGGCCCCGTGTCGCAGCAGGTGCTGGCACGAAAAAGATCCCTCACTGCTCAAAGGCCCTGAGTCCCGAGCATTTGAAGCCTTCCACCGGCAAGTGGTGGCGTCTCCAAGTGAGTGAAAAATTCTCGAGAGTGACGTTAAACAACATACAATCAATCAATCTATGAAAAGGAAAATTCTTATGCATTTACAGTTTGAAACATTAAAATTTTGGTGTGGGGTGAATCTTACATGATCCTAGATTTTAGAAGGTGACTCTGAAAAATGCCAACTTATTAACATACAAAGTAGTAAAACAGACGAAAAATACAATTATCACCTTGTGCAAAAGTCAGAATGTACAGAAAATACAAGTTACAGTAGCTGTACTGTGTCCGTATTTATGTTTCTGCAAAGAGCTACTGCTTTCAAAAGAACGGACAAAAAGACAGCTGTAATTGGCAAGAAAGCACCAAACAATCAAATGGAAATAGTTGTTATTTTTAGGCCAAGAATATATCAAAGTTCTAGCAACTGATTTGTATCAATTGTGTTTTGGTGAATGAAATTAAAGTCAAATAATGTAAACAAATACTTTTAAAATGTATTTTGATGTCTTAATACACAATATTACATTATAACAATGTGACCTTAATTTGTGCGAAAAACGATGTGAGCTTAAAAAGTTTGTTGAGCTGTAGATATACCACTTGATTGATTAAAACCTGATATTCCATTTGAAGCATAGAAATAAAATAGAAACTTAGTGTTTTCATTCCGTATTAGAAATTATCTCCTGAAAGCCCAGGTCTTTGAGAACTAGCTTGATGAAATTGCAATGCTCTTGAATTTTAAGGTAAACAGATAGATTTGAGTACATTAAATGAAGAAAAATAATATGAGCGCACTCTCTGATCTAAGAAATAAAACAAGTCTTTTAATCCTCAGAAAAAAGTCTATCATTTACTAGTTGCATATTTTAAATCAGAGGTTGCGCTCTATATTAAGTATTGAAAAATACTTTTAAATATTCTTTTTTGAAGACTTTTTCAAAATATGAAGAAATTGACGCATTTCGTGACGGCATTATGCCTTGACTAGCCATAAAATTGCATCATTTTTTAAAGATACGCACATCATTTTTTAAAGATACGCAATCACCAAAGATCTAAGTGATATTAAATGCATTGTAAACTAAACTAAGCAGTTTCAGTTTTTTTTCTTCTTCAGAAATTCACAGAGCCAAAAAAGGCAAACGTGAACCTTGTGCTTTATTTAAAAAATTTAAAAAAAAAATCTTTAAAAATATTGACGCAGTTTTTACACAGTGACAGGCTGACCAAGGAACATTTTGAACAGTGAAATATGTATTTTGTTATCAAATTAAATATTTGCAGATATGAAAAAAGCCATACACTTGAATACGATATCTATTTTATAATTTTTTTCATAAACTGTCCGTATATCATCTAGACAAGTGATAATCTTGTATATTTGTACAGATTCACTGAAAAGGAAATAAAAAGGTCCAATAAATTGATTTATTACAATGGGCATACTCTTAATTTATCATGCCAAGGTTTTACAAATAAACTTAAAAAGCATTAGGATATTTGACAAGTTTTGAGAATCTCATGAACTATAAATAAATTAATTATAACAAATATTCACTTTAATTGACAACTCTTCAAAAAACATTCAATGTTCTAAACATGTAGATGTTAACCACATGACATTTGTCTGCTATCAGTGAAGTCCTATAAACTTGTAAGAAAATATATTTTTATCTGAACAATTCACATATATATTTCCATTTGATACGTTTACTGTACTGTATTTGAACGACTTGATTGTGACAAATTTTTTTTATTCCTGTAGTATTTTTTCAGTTTATTCAGAATTTCCCCCGCGTATTACCCAAATTTCACCGATTCCTTTTTAACGAAGCAAAGTATTAAGCCATTATCTGGATTATGAATCAATATGACAGTTCTTAATTTACAAGTCTAGGATTTTTGCCGTTCTTGCTCCATGTATATATGTATATTCAGTATTCATAAAGATCAGCAAAGAAGATGGGTGAACAAGGCGGGCAAAATGCCTATAGCGTCAGATATTGAGAAATCATATTAAATATGTGAATTGATTATTTAAATTAACTTCTAATTATTGAACTTTTTGAAATTATGCGGAAAAAATTTTTTTTTTGAGAGAAAAAATTTCGTAAAATATTTTCTTTCATAAAATTATTAGATGATATTCTTGGGATTCGAACCCTAGCAATAAAAATCCGTTGTATCAATAGCATACTGCTTTGAAACTAACACGTTAACCACTATGCTACACCACTCATGATGATTTTAAGCATGCATTTAAATCAGTTTGTGATATGACCCGCGACTTATTGGACTTGAATTATTTCTCGGAAAGGTGCTAATGTTGTGTCTTAAAATTGTACTTTTAAGGTATAATGGGTCATCGCTCCATGTTTTTGAAAACCCAAAAATGTGTATTTTATAGCGCACTTTTAGGATCATCATTCAAAAAAATATAGAGAAGACCCACCCATATTGAAAAATTTTGTTTAAATATGAGGAAATGATCGTTTTTGTTCTTTTTAGTGTGTGTAAGCAAATATTTTCAGTTTTTGTGCGATTTTTGTAAATTGTAGAGAATTTACATAAAGTATACTTTGATATTAGATGAAATATCAAGTAAAATTTGGATTCAATTGAGATCAAAATTTTCACTTTTTATCTGTCGCACTATAGGCATTCTGCCCGCCTTATTCACCCATCTTCTTTGTTATATTTTAGCTATCCTTCGGCATTTCTACTTTTTATACATTGGAATCTAATTTACGTTGAGTTAATGCATCATAGCTATCCAGATTATATCAATTAAAATATCTTATTTTCCATGATTAACAAACTATATGCACATAATTACAGTTAACTGACCAACCCTTTATCTGTTCATTCTAATCAACTCGACAGATAACCGGTTTACAGAAAGTTTAACCGTTCTGTATGTAGAACATCTTCCACACTGTAAACCATATTCTATTAGATCTATTCTTTGAATAGATAAAATGTTTCAAATTGAATTGTTAGGTACAAAGCACATAATATGATCAACAAATCACACAAAAGATTGTCGTGTTTTCAGAACGCCTCGAACCTTCCTCATAAACAAGAGAAGGTGAAAAAATCAGAAAAAACATTGAAAATACAAAAAATACCTTCCATAAAAATTAATTTTATAAACGCTATATATATACAGTTTGTTATTATATATGAATATTTAGTTAATATGATAAAAAATCCTTAACTCTTTTTTTAAGTGCATTAGTAGTATAATTGTAGTGCTAAATGTGGTTTATTTCATGAAAAAATATGTAAATTGTTTTTTTAATATTGTAAATAAAATGGAATGAAAATAAATATATATAGTTATATTTTTTTTATATTGTAAATGAAATGGAATGAAAATAAATATATATAGTTCTAATTATAAAATAAATTGAAATAACTAATCCCAGAATATTTTAATTTATTTTATGGAGAAATATAATTCTTAAAAATATATGCTTATATTTTTTAATCTATTAAATATACTTCTGTTAAAAAAATAGTACTATTTAATGTTTTTAATGCACAATTATGGCAGGAGAATTGCTTATGAATTAATACACATTTCAAAAATTAATAAATGAATTTTGAAACAAATGAGACCAAACAATATTTTCAGTCATAATACATTAACATATTTGACTGCCGTCATGAGAAAAGGGCCCTTATCTTTGACGTCACAATGCTCAGAAAACGACGTCAAAGTCGCGGTATTGTAAACATGGAAATAAATGTTGTCGACTGCGTTTCGTACACAAACATAAAACTGGCTTTCAAAGTGTCATAAAAATTATATGTGTATTTGATACGGACATTTTTTAAAAATATTATATTATTATAAATTTATTACTATTTATGATTAGTACGTGAATTTACTGATTCATACATGTATTCCTATTTAATACGTTGTATTTCCATTAGTGAACTCTTCAGAATTAGAGGCGCGTTTGGTCGTCTGACTGGGACAACATGGCTTTGCGGATAATACAAAACATGCAAGTATCAATCCAATTTTAAATGTTAAGTGCATTTTTCATTCTAACTAAAGAATAGAAGAACTAAAAGACATATGAAAAAAGCCAAAACCCTAACTTTATCGTCCATTAATAAAAATACGCCATTTCCGAGGTATGTGTATTGACTTTAAATGTACCATTACGATAAATAGATACATACGATCACCAATAGTAATGTAAATTAATATTCTTGTCATCTCTATACTCTATATTTAAATTAAGTCCACAACAATAAAATATTTCATACGCATTTTGTTAGGATTTGTTCATCGACATTCAACGTGTTGTTTACAGGTTTATGTTACGTTTGTCCCAGAAATCCCGCGAGATTTGTACATTCTCTGACTTTTCACAAAAGAGCGCACTAAGAACTATAACTCTTCAATGGTGGAAATAAAACGTATTAGGTATGTAACTCTGTGTTGATATACACTACATTGCACATGCACATTGCTAGGAAAAGCGATAAAAACAATATGTACATGTATGCCTGACTAAATTAAATGTGCTGCATATTTGTTTTCTGATCAATTTACATATGCATGCTTAAATTTGATTCATGTTAAGAAGGTATAAAAAGGTATAATCAATGCACATGTACATATATATTTTTTTCAGAGAGAGCGAGAGATCTATTCACACATATTATTACCTTTTTTTATAAATGCTACTTTTTGCTGTACAATTTATACTATAATTTAAAATGTTAAGTCATTTTAACTTTAACCTATACTTAATCATGCTGATGTAACCCGATTTCCAGACCATATGAACTGTCGTTTTTCAAATGTGTGGAAAAAAAGGGGCGAGGGGTAAGTAGCCAGGCCAGAAATAATCTCCGAATACCGATAAAAAGACAACCGGTTAACTTTCGAGCTAAAAAGTCCTTTTTGATTGGAAATAGATACTTGTAACATAAAAGATTAAAACCTTCTACAACAATAAATAATTCTATACTAAATTAAAAGTGAGAGAATATGCTAAGGATAAAATGAAAATTCGGAGGATGTGTATGCCATAAAACTTTTCCAAATTAAATTATGTTTCAAAAAGTAATTTGAAATGATCAAATACATGTAAGTGCAGAAAAAGTTATGATTGAGGATATTTATAATCCAAAAGCAAAATAAAAATAATATAGATTAATCGAAAAACAAGTGAATCTGGTTGTAATTTCCAAAAGTTGCGAAAACGTTTAAATCATAAACCTCATTAACATCGAACCTTAGACAACAAATTAAAGAATTCTGAATTTTAGAAAGATGAAAAAATAAATGTTAGCACAATAGTATTGTTAAATGCGGAAAAAGAGGTTCGTGTAAAAATTCTATGAATGTAAGATATATATATTACTGACTATTATATTTAAGGTCTTCCGTTTCCAACGGAAGACCTTCTACTGATTCTGTTGGTAAAGATTATTACTCTTTTTTTTCTTCTCCTTCCTCGACCACAACTTTGACGCCTCATATCTCACTCATTTCTCAACGGATTTCGCTCAAATTTTCAGAGGTTATAGACGTTTATAAACTCTATCAGAATGTTGACTAAAATTTCAAAAAGTCACTTCCGGTTTTGAGTTATTTCCCTTTAAACGAAAATTTATAGGCTTTCGTTTCCAGACAAAGGCTCAGAGACGGCTAAAGCTGGAGCAGAAATTCTACTGATTTTAGATAATAGAAGGATTGAAGTTGTGCACATCGGTTTTTGTTTTTCGATTTCTCTATTCAAAATGGCGCTATATAGCGGTCAAAAATTAGAACGCTTAAAAGAACTAAAAATTACTCATATTTTGCTTTTTATCTTCTAAACTAAAAATATTTTGTTAAAATATATAGAACATAATTTGTGCAGAATTAGAAGATCTTTCAAATGATATGTCGGAAAAAGGGCTGACCCCTAAATTAAGGGGTCTAGAGGGGCCAAAATTTTTTTCCAAATATCTCAAAAAGTATTGAGAATTTGTTATACATCAAAGAAGCAAAGTTGTTGAAAATGTCAAGCTAAATCTATTGGAGTCGTCAAAATAGTCCAGCGTCGTCACTTCCGGCCAAACCGGAAGTAGTCGGAAAACGCGTATTTTTGCCGTTTTTGACAAGTTTTTGGATAACATATGTCTCCGGGAGCTTAAAAATTAATTTTCCGTGCGTTGTCGTCACTTCCAGTTGAACCGGAAGTAGCAAAAAATGGCATATTTTTTCATCAATTAACATAGCTTTAGAGGATTCAAAGCATTTTTGAGCGTTATTTCTCATTTTTTTTTTAAAAATCAAAGCTACTTCCGGTCAAACAGGACGGAAGACCTTCTCGTTGCTTTGCAACGAGCTTTGCTCTAGTTATGATATGAAATTTAGGCACATTTTTCAATGAAATCTTGGACGCTGAGTCTCAACTCTGATACATGTATCTAAATAACCGGCATATCTCGAGATTAATTTCTTACGTTGTAATCTAAATACCGACGTCTATTTTATAATCTTAACATGGCTTTAAGGAAAGGGATTAATAAACAAACACAAATATTCTTGCTTTTAAAGAGAAATGTTGTCTATTATATAGTCGCAGGCAAGTAGCATGGGTAGGGGGTACATTGAAAGTCTAGTTCCCCCTTCCCCCCACACTTTTTGGTGCAGCATACTCAAATTTGCGCACTACAGGACAAGACATACAGTTACTGTATTATATTTGATTTGGAAAATTTGATATAAAGAGTCTGAACCTAGCCCCCCCCCCCCCCAATTGAATTTTCGAATTTAGACAGTCCCACACCCCCTATTTTTGTTACAATTTTAAAGGAAATTGATTTTTCTGACTGACCCCCCTTGCTGTGTGGGGACAGCTAGGTAAAAAACAAGTGATGTTTTTATTCAATTTCGAAATATCGAGCAAGTAGTATGTTTTGAAAAAAAAATAACTAAAAAAATAATTTGCGTAAATATTTCAGAGAAAGGCGTAAAATTAGAGCGGTAGATTAATACTTAACCGCATCGCCTCATACAAAAACCATAAACGTGTGTTGGACGTAAATTTTCATTATTGGTTAAAGTCATATACGCTATATGAACGCCGGATTTGTGTGAAACAAAATGATTAATGATTTAAAACACATGAAGTGTAATGAAAAATAATACTTTCCACAACATTGTACTATAGATGTCGTTGTTATAACAAAATTATTAAACAATACCTAGGAATTAAGAATTCAGTCTTTTCATGAATATTGATGAAGGAAGTACGTAAAAAGTAGGTCTATATACAGAAACACATGTCCACAGGAAATCACAAACAACGAGGTATGTTGCATTTTGACAACAATTATTAATATAAGTTAATATGCGTCATAACAGAGAAGATGGTTGATACTGAATACATTATAAGATAAGTACAATTAAGTAAGACGCTTGCCATCCACGTCAAAAGTTAGAAGTATTTCAAACGGCCTACTTTGATTTCTTTACGCAACGTGTGTTTATCAATTAAAAAGTAGTGACGGCGTCACGTGATCGATTTATTTAAAAATAGCTATTATTGTTTTACAAACAGCATGACAGTTTGCTTTATGGGGCGTGCTAAAATTTTGTGCGCTGATTTTCATTTTATTCATCGATTGGATGCTTTTTTCAATGGAATCAATACTTATTTACATATGAAACTCAGAATACAACAAGGTCCTGAGAATACTGACCAATCACATTGAATGATTGAATGATTGTTCACCAGTGCGCATTTGTACTCACCAGCAACACGTGGTCAGTAAAAGCCCATTCTCTGTCCTCAAAAAAAGCATGTATTATATTTGTTATGATTTGACCGGAAGGGTTTATATACGTATATAAAAATTCAAAGAACAGAATTAGTAAGGCTACTCTGCTGCTGTTGTACTATGTAGCTATCAATATCATAATTAAACGTTGTAAAACTTGCTTTTTCCGTCCAGGTGCAACTGTTGTTTACTGCATGCTAGTAAACATGTCATTCAATACGATTGGTCATTATTGTCAGTGGTATTGTTGGGTTCTATGTTTCATATGCAAACTCTTATTGATTCCATTGAAATCAAACATCCAATCGATGAGTAAAATGATAATCAGCATACAAAATTTTAGCACACCTTATAAAGCAAACTGTCACGCTGTTTGTAAAACGATAATATTTTTCTTTCCTTGCAGGATAATGAAAAATTATAATTTGATAACTTTGTAACGCGTTTAATTTAAATGGTGTAATTTACAGTATTTTCGTAACTTTTATTAATAAACAAATGATATCAATTTCCAATCGTATTTTAACTGGCGCAAGTTATAGCGTGTATATTTTTAATACAATCGCACCGAAATGTGAAAACCCCATGTGTCACGTTAGCCGATGTCACGGAGGAAGATGAATAGATGACCTTTCATTGCCGTGGAATCCCCCCCCCCCCTAAAAAGAAATACGTAAAAAATATTTTCTTTCATTTTCAGTTTCGAATCGATTTCGTCAAAAAGTAAAAACAATGGAAATTTGCTGCTTTAAACATTTGAAAATATTTAAATCCGAACATATTACTTTTACTAGTGAATCATGATTCGTTAAAAACGGAATAAACGTTTTTAAAAACAAGTTTACATATTTCTAATTTTATATTGTCGGTGATACAGTGAATACAGGGGTTTTTTTTATTCTATCGTTCGAGTTAAAGAGAATTAAGTTACGTGCGTGTGTGTTTGTGAGTGTATGCGGATTCATAACTGAAAATTATACTTAAAAAAAATCGGGATGGATGTGCTTTTTTGCGGGGGGATGGCCAAATCCTTACTACTCGGCCATTTCCGTAAGAATGGAAATGTCCCGTTTTTGCCCATCGTAACTAATCGTCCATTTTCCGAGAAAGAGAAATATCATTTATCGTTCACGGAAATGGCCGAGTATTGCATTTGCCGTTTTTGCGCGCGGTGTCCTGATCTCTCTCTCTCTCTCTCTCTCTCTCTCTCTCTCTCTCTCTCTCTCTCTCTCTCTCTCTCTCTCAATGTTCGGATGTTACAAGTTTTTACATTTCTTTTATAAATTGAGCTTTGTTATTTAAATTAAACAAGAGGCCCATGGGCCTTATAGGTCACCTGAGTATCATGTAACAACTTTCCAGCGATTGTATTTGGTTCGTGTTTTAATCCAAAAGCCATGAAATTCACAAATTTTGAAAGAAGCACCTTGCTTATCAAAGGGCAGATTTCAAAGCATTAATTTATTTTTAGTCAAAGTACCCCCCTGGTACCCCTGACCCAGCGGCTTTGAAATTATCTATTTTGAAAGAGGCCCCTTTCTTCATTATAAGGCCAGCATTTTTTTATGTTTTGGTTTAGTTATGAACATGAGAATAAAAAAGTCCGAAAGGAAAAGGAAATAAAATCAATTATTAACATTTGTATATTCTTTTTTTATGCTATCCTAATAGGCTCCTTACCACTGGACACATAATGCTTACAAATAAGAAAGTAGAACATTTAATTGCTTATTTCATCATCTGCCAGTTTGGGCCAGTTATATAAATTTTGTGAAGTTGATCAAAATATATTTTAAAAAATCAATTCTTTAAAAGTCTTTCAATATATTTTCGTTTTTTTTTAATATGTGTTAAGTGAACGTGTAGACATTGTTCTAAAATTTACTTGATGCCTAAAATTATATTTCCTATCATAAAACAGACAGGGAGTATTGGGGAGTAGGGTGAACATTTTTCAATTAAGTGTAAACAAATTTTTCAGGCTGATACAAATGATACTACATGCCTGTATATATTTGTATATTCTAGCCTTCAATAGTTGAATTTTTTTTTTATTTCTTCAGGTTATATTGTTTATTTCTTCCTCAAATGGACTTAAGTTCTCCCATAGTTTTATTCATTACATCTGGTGCATAAGCAACCTTTTTTCTGAAGAATGATGCTTAGACTGTAAGCTATAACAGAGACCTAAACAATGTCGCTGGCAATATGAATAGCAACTACGGGCAGTTTAAAACCTGGGGGAGGAAAATAATTTACAGACAGTTACTTTTGAAACGAATACATAATTATCTCACCAGCATGTCATTGTGCAACAAAGTCGTCAGCATTTTATTTGTCCTTTGAACGGGTGAAACGTTTTGAATGACAATCTTATCGATGAATTTTACACTAAACCAAGCTATCTTCTCAGATCTTTACGCCTTCTCAGTTTCATCGTAAAACCGGAAGTGCGAGTTCGTAAATTTGAAATCTCGATCCCGACTCAAATTTGACATCGGAAAGAAAAAAATTGTTTTATTTGTTTTTGAAAATCAAAACCTTGAGCGGAGGGTTTGTAAAACTGAAAATAAAATAAATCATGGCCTTAAATATGTAATAAGATCATTAGCATATTAACCAGGAGCAAAGGATAAGATGTTCAAAGAAATCATGCATTTCACTATATAATCATTAGAGCCCCACCCTAAAACAAGAACCCCTGACCCTGGGGCCATAAAATTCACAATTTTGGTAGAGGCACTCTTGCTCATCATAACTATGTACCTAGTTAGTTTATTTAATACCCAGGAGCAGAGAAGAAGATTTTCAAAGAATTCATGTATTTTCACTATATAATCAATAGAGCCCCGCCCTAACACCAGAACCCCTGACCCTGGGGCCATAAAATTCACAATTTTGGTAGAGGCACTCTTGCTCATCATAACTATGTACTTAGTTGGTTTATTTAATACCCAGGAGCAGAGAAGAAGATTTTCAGAGAAATAATGCATTTTCACTACCTACTTATTTAGCCCCGCCCTAGCACTAGAACCCCTGACCCTAGGGCCATGAATTTTACAATTTTGGTAGAGGACTCATTGCTACAGTCCCTGAAACGTTCTACTTTCCCACCTGAACGGTGAACGAACGCTGAACGAACGCTGAACGAACGCTGAACGAACGCTGTACGAACGCAGAGCGAACGGTAGGTGAACGATGTGCGAACGCTGAACGCAACTTGGTGAACGATGTGTGAACGGTGAGTGAACGCAGAACACGAACGGAGCGCGAACGCGAGCGCAAAGTGAACGGTGAACGAACGGTGAACGCAAGATGAACGATTTATTCGGAATGCCTCCGATCTTTTCCTTGCATTGATATTATTCTATAATTCCAATTTCAGCTTGAATATAAATAAACAATAGATAAATAAATTAATTAATAAATAATAAAAACAAATTTATTCTGTACTGCCGTAAAACATGTGTATTTGCTTCCGAACGCGTGTAGATTAAATATAAAATTAATCTATTTATAAAGTAAATATGCTTATTCTTTTCACCAATAAATAATGTGGACTTCTGAAGATAAAACTTCTACTTAAAGAATGAATTAATTACATTTACGCGGTTGAAACAACCCTACATGTATTTCCGTGCCAAAGCGATTCTGAGTAAAATAACGGATTTTTTTATTTAAATTCACAATTATCTGTTGACATTGACTGTTATCGTACTGCATAAAAACTCTCGTTATATTTAAATTCTAATGCAAAATATTCTATGTTTATGTGCCTTTTGTATTCTTTTATGACGATTATTTTAGTTAAATTCTTCATGTATCTGTAGACATTTCCCGGCCGTGATTATACTCGGTCAAGATGTTGGAAATGGGCATTCAAATTATCTGTAATAGATTAAATTTTCACAACTTTATAAGTATGTGCTGTTATATTTTTTATTGAACAGAGAAATGTACGAGAGAGAGAGAGAGAGATATAACCCCCTCGATTCTCAGATATCTAGTGAATCAAATAAAAATTCTTATTATTTTTCCTAAATATTCCGAGCAGTAAAGATAATCTTTTTTTAGATTAACAAATCTATTTGACAGTAATCATTAGCTTTTATTTTCAATCATCAATTTCTCATAGCTCACAGGAAGTCCGTGCTGTGTTTGTCCTGTCAATCAAAATAATTCGACACAGTGGAGGTGTGGAAATCCCGTTTCACCGAACATGCCGAAGGCAAAGAGTCACTTAGTATTCTAAGAAGTTATAATATTTTTCCCTATCATTTCTAGATCTTATTTTTGCATTAATGCAGAAAAAATAAATAATTGGAATACATACTGGAAAGATTAAGTTTTAAATTGAATTTGAAACAAATTCCCTGCCATTTTAAAATACTACCGTCGCCACAAGTTTATTCTATAATACTATTGTTTAATGACTGTTTGATGTTGGTTTTAAGACTGATTTTCTTGTGTTACAATACGAATTAAATATTGATTAAAATATACTGAAAAAACTGAATAAGAATTTTATTTCGGTAGAAAAGGCACCGGGGGGGGGGGGGGGGTTAATTATACTGAATGGCAAACAAATATTTAAAAATATGTTTAGGTACAATGTACGGTGAAGGAATTAATTTTCCTTCTCTAATAATAGACTATTTTAAACAGTTGATCTTTTCTAAAATTTAAAACCACACCATCAATTTAATTAGCTCTAAAGATATTTAATTAACTGAATATTTGCAGTACTGTTCCTAATTCTCAAACCTACATGTACGTGTAACTGTAGAAATAATTTTTTTATGTATTCTTGTCCTGTAAAAGGCTTGGATTAATTTTGATACATCAAGTTATAATTTGTCCTCTTTAAAATTACAACAAATTGATGCCGTGCGTGAAGCATTTGTGCATTGCCCCCTTTTAAAGTTAATATTCTAGCATCGTTCTACATACATGTAGGTACTTAATGTATTATTTTCCAGGGAAATTTCATGAAAAAAGTAACAGTTGAGTTATAATAATAGAAAAATAAATATCATAGATAATTTTTGCAATGAAATAATTATTCTTCAAACAGATATCTAAGTTATTTAATAAAAAAAAACCATGTAAATCCTTACCATCAAAAAGATAAGTCCTTTCACTTCGGAGTTCCGAATGACAATGACGACTGAACGATAAGTGAACGGTGAACGCAAGGTGAACGCAAAGTAAACGGAACGAAGAGCGAACGGTGAACGTTTTGTGAACGGTGAACGCGAGCGCACGGTGAACGGTGAACGCAATACTGTGAACGAAGAGCGAACGGTGAACGCACGCTGAAGGAACGGTGAACGAACGGTGAACGAACGCTGAACGAACGGTGAACGAACGGTGAGCGAACGGAAAAATGGGAAAGTAGAACGTTTCAGGGACTAGTTAGAATCATGCAAACAGTTTGACTGCTTGATTTCCGGGGGTAAAGAAGAAGATTTTTAAAGATTGCATTAATTTTAGTGCTTTTTGTTTCATACCTCAGGCCCCAGGGGGGCAGGGATAATGAAATTCACAATTTTTGTTTCCCTTCACCCATAGATGCTTTGTGCCAAATTTGGTTGAAATTGGTTCAGTGGTTGCAGCGAAGAAGCTAAAAATGTTCAAATGTTAACGGAAAACTCACAACGCACGACGCACGACGACGGACGAAAACAGATACCAATAGGTCACCTGAGTTTACTCAGGTGACCTAAAAATAATTTGTGTGGGTTTAATTTATATATATTTTTCCTACTGGATACATTATAAACTGTTCCTAGATTCTGTCTATAATCTAGACCCACATCCCCCTCAACGAAATTACTAGATCTGCTCTAAAACAGAATTAAAATAGTAATAACATACGAAATTCTTTTGGAATAGTTACATATACTAATAGCTTGGAAGAAAAAAACTAATATTTAATCAGGTGTATAATCCTCAAAACGTTTGAGGTTATTTAAATAACGTAATTCTAATTTGTCTTTGGAAATTGAAATAGACGCAGGCAACGTCATTACCTCTTCCGTGAGTAACGTCAAAGTTATTTTAGTGACTAGTTACTAAAATGCTTATATAATAGTGAAGAAATGAGATATTTTCATAATTTTTATATATATGCATTCAGAAAGAGTCCGCCTATCAAAATCTACCAAAAATTCAATTTATGAAAATTTGACCTTAAGGGCCCCTATCTCGTGACGGCAGTCATTTCTTATACATTTTCATTAAAACAAAATATACCAAATTGCTTTAACCTCTACTGGAATATTGTGTTTATTCAAAATATCTTTATTTATTTGATAGCGAACAAAATATTTTTTTTGCGAAAAAAAAAGCCTTACCTTGTATAGTTCTTACGTCCTTTAGTTTATAGGCGCACAGAATGTCATTGTTAAAGTATTTGAGAAAGCATTAGTTGATGACGTATCTCGGTCATTCCCTTAAATACACCCTGCAGATTTGACTGAATCATAAGTTGTTGTTTAAACATGGCAGTAAGTGTTACCAACAAGTTTAATAATCAAAGTAACTCTTTTTCTTTTTGGAGGGTTATCATATAAATAATGCTCTTATTTTCATATTGCAGCAATCTTTTGCCGAGATTACAGATGAGGAGCTGAACGATGCATTTATAAGGGTAAAAGATAAGTTTAGTGGATATGATGATGTTAGAGAGCGATTTTTTGACGTTCGTGACAAGATAACGGACATAGTTAAAGCCTGTGCAGATAACGTTGAAGTGGTTATTTATGCAAATGATATTTTGGATAAACCAATTAAAGTGAAAGCAGGAAATGGTGAAAACAGACTTAGAATTACAATCAAATCAGGAGGGCGAGTGTCAATCGGATGGACGAAGGAAACTTGGGGGAAAGTATTTAACGATGTGTGGAATGGTATATCGTCTCTCCTGCGAAGCATACTTACGTGTTTTGTTTCCAAAGCAAAGGATCTCCTTGCAATTGATGATCAGGCTCTGCCTGCAATCAAAAATGAAAAAGAATTACTTTGGAAATAGTTAAATTGATGTACATTGTACGGCAAATCAATATATTACTACAATTGAAATCTTTTATTGCAAAAACTATTTTTGTTCTACAAGAAAGTAATTACTTTTTACTTACTATACTGTGTATTATCGACATTTACTTTACAATTTTATAATAAATATTATTCAAAATTATTTTATAATTATTTTGAGGATCATTAACTTTCAAAAGATTTTTTATTAAATTTAATGATGATTGAATATTCATCATTTGAATATGCGTTGTGGCAAACACTTTTCAAAAATTACGAACTTTGAAAAAAAAAAATTCAAAGTGCGTTAGAATTTGGACAAAATCAACGCACTTTGATTTTTTTAAAAGTGCGTTTAGAGTGTTCAACAACATTTTTACCATGGGGGAAATTAACGCACTTTGAAAAAATATATATTGAACAAAAATTCTAGACATCGATCTTAGTAATTGAGAGAATTAATTTGTAGTTATATATCATTTAAGAACTTTTTTAATTTAAGTGAATTGAATTAACCTTAGTAAGAACAATGGGAAGACGAGTAAAACGTCTCTCAGTCCAACTCTTTTTTACATAGCCGTGGGAAGCAATCTATATTGTATATATGTGTTTAGGCCTCTATCTCAGTAGGACAGGAGGAAGGATTTCCAAACCAGTCCGGAGACCAGTTGTATCCGTATTAAGGGCAACCGTCATCGCCAAGCTGAACACTGACAGACAGTTATCCAGTTCATGTTGTATATTTTGGTTTATTAAATGTAAAATATAAAATTTAAAAGAAATTTGTTGTTAATTAATCAATTAAAAAGGCAGTTTGGATCAACATTCTATAAGCTTTGTCATAAACATGACATACACAATTAAAGCAGCACAAAGTACTCAAAATGCTTTATTCAATATCATTAAAAATCAGGTACAGGTTGGATAACTACATGGTCTTTAAACAGCTTTTACTTTTTACAACCTGAACGACCTATACTATTCCAATCCAGGTAGCCTTGATTACCGTACAAGGGGTCTGAGCAAACCAATACGTTATTTGAAAACATTTTATGAAGCACATCTTTCAAATTTCAATCCAAATACTTTTGTCATAAAGTATCAAAAGTTGCAATAGCGCGTTTCTTACTTTATCAACTTGAGTCATATTTCAAAGTGCAGTAGAATCTTTTTGTCTTTTAATCATTATACTTCTGGAGGATAATTCGAATATAACAACAATATATGCAAAAAAATATAAGCTTATATACAAAAATAATAATTACCACCTCGAAGATGAACTTTAAGGTCATTTTGTAATTCTATTCTAAACTCTTGTTTCATTTAACAATGGTTCTCTATTCAGGAACTTCAAACAATACGTTTTGAAGATAAAGCAGCCTTTGTTTTTTAATGAGGCAAATGTGAACGTCTTTTTTATATTTCTGTTGAACTGGAAATAAATAAAATCAATTTGGTCTCTTAAAAAGACAAAAACATTGAATTCCGGTCTGTAAATTATCTATCAAAGCTTTGTATTGGTAAGACAAAACATAAACTTTGACATACTTCAACAACAGTACTGTGACATTTTTGTGGAAGACATTACTTCCACAAATCGAAACTATCTTATTACACTTTAAATGAACATATCTTTTGATTTATCATGAAAACATTGCTTGGGGCAGACTACGACTTATGAATTTTTCATATTGATTTACATGGAATCTGCAAAAGGTATCAAGTATTACTAGAATTGAAATGATTTTGCAGATATTTGAAAAATGTTTATCTGCTACAGTCAAACAAAGATTAAAAGATTAATATATTCAAATGTGGAATAGTGAAGTTCAAGAATCTTCAAAAAGTTTACATTATAGAATTTTTAGAACCAATTTAGAGTGCGAAAAATATTTAACACTGTTATCATTTAAATAAAGAAAACTTTTGTTAAGTTTAGAACCATAAATCACAACCCTCCAGTTGAAACAGGTAGATGGAATGGTACTCAGAGAAACGAAAGAATTTTTAGCTTGTGCAGTGGTAACCAGAAAGGAGATAAATATTATTTTATTTTAGAATGTGGTACTTTAAACCAAGTGCATTATATGTTTATATGGGTTTTTTATGTTTTTGTACCTCATGAACCATTTACATGGTTATGAGTGAATTAAATTAAATTGAATTGATACAACAAAAAGTAATTGCGTATACAGTAATTAGCGTGCTGTCATCTATACACGTGACTGTTTATATACACTGATTAATTTCCAATCACTTGTTCCACTGCTCTTCTCCCCTATTGTGATCATTAATTTTTGGATAGCTTTAATAATTTGTGTGCATTGAGCACAGTCCACTCTCTGTCTATGCTCTGTTTTATCTCAATCATTTTTAAAGTTTATCAACAGTATCGATATTGGACATGCACAGATATGCTGCTGTCGGCTTAAAAAGGTAAAAATATTTTGGATAAGATTTCTGAAGGAAGATTGAAATTCATATTTTGACTATGAGGGGTAAACTTAGTGTGTACAAGGAAAACCACCAAAATTTTAAATACTATACAACAAGGCACTATGCATAACATCGTCTATTTCTTATTATACTTTACTTTACTTTTCATATAATCTATTCACAATTTTATTAAAGTGCCGAGCTTAAAAGGACAACATATAATATTATGTACATTATATTGCATTAGAATATGCATTGGTATCATGGTCAAAAAAGTGTCTCTTTACACAATACATGTATTTGACTAACTTTGCAGGTATCTTAAGGTAACAAACAAATATTCTACTTGTCTATATGATATGAGGTCAAAGTAAGCTATATGACGTGATCTTTAGAGATAACAATTTCTTAAAATCGATATTTAAGATTGATTTAAGGTCTTAAAATTTAATCAAAATACGAAGAGGCATAATATAAACGCAATCTGTCGTTTTGGGGTCAATGTATTTATCACAGTGGATAGATACCAAACCCGTGACGTCATAACTGCTTCTCAGTAGCAGCTGAGTGAAAGTGAAACGTAGCAAAAATTCATTTTAAAAAACGCAAGAAATCGTAGTTTAAAAGCATTTAGAATGGATATTATGCGTGATTCATGTGGGAATAAAGCTAATGAATAAGATATGCTATTTTAATTCTACAATTTCTTCCAGCGTGTTTACTTGCTGATCAGCCTTTCTTCTGTCGTTCGTATCAAAAAAGATGCAAGAGTTCAACACTAAGCAGAATACTTTGAAATTTTTTTTGTTTCTATCTAAAGTTTATTCTATTGATTTTGGAAAGAGCTGCTAGAATCGTTACTAAAGGAGAATTGGTGCATTTCTTTTCGATTTTATGAACAAAATGAAAAAAAAAAATTGGGAAAGTTTCGTCCGAACGTGTTGAATATTTATTTCTTTGAAAGAACAGTAGGATTCTAGCAGCACTTTTAGTGGTACATGTACAGAGATTTTTTACATAGCTTTTACTACAAATTGAAATTAATTATCCCCGGGGTAGTGTGGAACTTTTCACTTTTTCATTAAGGTATTCATTATTTTCTAATCATAAACGTCACCACATAAACGTCACGTGGTGACGTCGTGATGTAGTGCTTCCTTTAGTATAAGTCCCATTGAAGTCTATAGAATGCATTATGATAATAAAAGTTTTATCCATTACTTTCCCGATTTAATTATGTTCCATATTATTAAAAACGTGTTAATTTTCCAAACCATCATTCATTCAAAGGTTTTTCATATTCATGTGAGCTGTACTTTTTATTCATCAGGCTAATTGTGACTGCACCAATATTGAGAAACATGAAAATAACTGGCTTGACCTTTTTTCTTTTTTTTTTTATTTTAACAATATAGTATTTTTAGATATCACTTTTTGATAATGTTTAAGAGTTGTTGTTGACACTAATAAAGAATCTTTAGGTTAATATGAAATATGATTAGAAGTATTTGAGTATTTTTTTTTTAATCTTAAAGTTTATATAAAACATATTCAAGAGATATGGGATTCCGCGTACGATTGCATGACTGCAAGCTGCTTACTGCATATTGCAAACTGTCACTGCTCATTGATGATATTGGTATTTTATCTTCATGATTGGATAAAACATTAAATATGTTGAAGAGGAATTGTGGTAGATCTACATGATCTTCTTTGTTCGAAAAATAAAAAAAAAATTTCCACCAACAGAAAAAAATAAACATAGATAAATTTTTCTAGAAAAGAAAAATGTCTCAAACTGTTTTGATTTATTGAGGGCAGGCTAACGACAGTAAACATGTAGAAGTGGGATAAGTATCTCCGTCGTTACGGTCGTCATAGGTGAAATACATTTAACTCTTAATATTTACATTTCCAATGTCTTTGAACTCTTTGTCCATGCAGTATAAAATACAAATATACTGGGCAAAATAAGTTAGGGATCATATTTTTACACAAGAATAAAATTTGTGTACCCATAAATTTATGTGACAATAAGGCTTAAGTAGTTTTAAAAACATGCCATTAACATGATTCGATACTTAAGTCACACGTGTTTCAGGAGTTGTGGTACATATTGGTAAAAAAAGTGGAACAATGGAAGCATAGAAGTATCAAAGAGGGTTTTCTTTAGTGAACATAGTGAAAATTTCAGTATATCTGGCCAGAACTGGTGATAAGACGCTATGAGGCATCTGAGTATGGACGAACACTCCATGGCAGCGGGGATGCTGGAAGCTGGCAAAACGCAACGTCACCTTGCAGAAAGACTTTATCTTTTCCAAAGTGGAATTAACGGTTATGGAACCGATATTTACAGGCAGAAAATTGTCAAAAAAGGCTAAAATCGGGATGTCCAAGGTGTACGGCAGTCCGTGAGGATCGTTATTTGGCCACTTTTGCTGAGACGCACCGCTTCCAAAGTGCTCTTAAGCTTAAAACTGGGCATCAGAGAGCAACGGGCAGACTGATTTTTACTCAAATAGTTTGAAACAGTCTTCAGGAACCAAATCTCAATGCTTGCTGACCAGCCGTACGTCCTGTTTAAAAATTAGAGTGCCGCAGAAATCGACTACAGGTGGCAACAGAATACAAAAATTTGGCAATAACGTCATTTGTGTTCTGCTCTCTTCTCTGACGAGTTGAGATTTTGTTTTGACTTCCATGATGACAAAAGACTTGTTTGGATTTCAAATGGGGAAAGATATCCTGATTATGTCATTTCTGAGCAATACAGAGTAAATGGAGGTTTCGTGATGATTTGGGTAGGCATAAGTATTGACTGTAAAACTGATCTGCACATTATTGAAGGCAACCTGAAAGGTTTAAAATACCACATTGATATTCCTCATCCTATTCTTAGACGTATTGCATGTATTCTGGGGGAGGATTTCATCTTAATGGACGATAATGCTCGACCTCATAGAGTCCGAATCGTAAAAGAGTACATGGAAAGTGAAACAACTTAGCGTATGGACCCGCCAAGTCATTTTCTAGACCTGAAGTTAATTGAACATGCCTGGAACATTCTTTAGCAACGCATTTCAGTTCGTCTAACACTTCCCCAAAATCGTCGGGGGTTTCAGACAACATTGCAGGAGGAATGGCAACAGATCCCACGGGATAGCCTTGGGCGGCTGATGGGCAGCATTGGTCTGCGCTGCAGAGCCTCGCAGGGATGTCATACAAAATACTGGCAATCATTTTAGTGACGTAATTTGACTCTTCTGAAGAAAAATCTCATTTTCAGGTCTACCCCCAACATGCCGAATTCTAAAGTGACCGTAATGAACAATTCGTAGCGTGTGTTCAAACAAATTTATCACAACCAATGTTAAATTTTCACTTTTTAGATATAAAATATGATACTAAAATTAAAAATGTATTCTGTTTTCTATGATACAGTATTTGTAAAACACACTTAATCTGATGATCCTTAACTTTTTTTTGTCCAGTATAGTTAATGTACTTTATTTCCTCATCAATGCACTGATCCATCGATAGACGCAGTTAAAAAAGTCACGTGCGGGGCTGGTCAAATAGAGAAAAGAAGCGGGGCTTGTATCACGTGGATTGACGAAATCAAAAACAAGTAAACATAAGGAATATCTGTCAGATATTTCGATTTCATGACAATGATCAATCGACTGGCTTGCGTGATAATTTTATGCATAAACGCCGTCGGAGTTTGTGCAAATTATCAATCGATTGATCGCATCATGACATAAAAAAAGACAGTTATTCCTTAATTAGGGTCTTGAACAATATAAGCTGATGCATTTTCTTTATGTTCGGAAAATAATTTATTCATAAAGAAAAATATATGAAATTTATTTTTGGATATTTCAAACACTATCAATTGAATCTTTTGAGGTATTGTTTGGCCTGCTTGGTTTTAAGACCCTGTGTAAAACCCCATGAACTCAGTAGGCTAGTGGTTATCTGTTAGAGTTGCCCTTCCCAAAAGAGAAAAAGAAGATTGATTGATTGTATACTGTTTAACGGCCTTCTGCAGAATATTTCACTGATATGGAGACGTCAACATTGCCGGTGAAGGGTTGCAGATGTAGGCCTATGCTCGGCACTTACAGCCTTTGAGCAGGGAGGGATCTTTATCGTGCCACACCTGCTGTGACACGGGGCCTCTGTTTTTACGGTCTCATCCGAAGAACCGCCCCATTTAGTCGCCTTTTACGACAAGCAATGGGGTACTGAGGACCTATTCTAACCCAGATTCCCACGGGGCGAGAAAAAGAAGACAACAAGTAGAAGACAACAAGACACCAGGAGAAGATCGTCGGAGAAAGAAATACAATATAACAACTTGCCATGGGGCAGGTCCAAAAAGGGACATAAGACAGACAGACATGGTAGTCTCTGCTGGTGGAGCTATGTGCTGACCAGCACACAATAAAGTCTTATCGGAGGTTATAAGGAAGCATTCAGAATATTCTAACTGCTTTAAATCAGTGATAAATACATTTTGACGTCATAGTAAGCAATATGACGTCAATTTTACAACACAAGTATTCGAGATATTGGTATTTATAGATGTAATTTAACTCCAAAATTGAAAAGAAACATGAATGTAAACATTAACAAAAGTAAAATATTTTGTTTATTTCGTTGTGCTGCATCTGACATTTGGATTTAACTCGACGTCCGATGACATCATAAGTGTACATCAAGAAACTTAGGAATTGATAATGTTGTGTGAAGAGAATTTAGCTAATACAACATGTGCAAAGACACGTAAAAGGGGGTTTAGATGCAAGGAAGGATATGGAGATGATGAACAGGAATCAATCTCAAAGTCCATAGAACACTTCAATAACTACAAAAATTACCTGTACAATTTCAGTACAGGTAGACATGATTACGATACAAGGAGCCAGAGTCTGATACCATTCGTATATGCATATTTTGTATATTCATGTTTCTGATTTTTCACCTTTATCTGACTGCCATTGTAAAATCTCACTAAAACTTATATCATCTTTTGAAAGAGAATATACAACTCAAAACATGCAAGAGATGCCAAAGCGATATAAATCGGACATCCTAGCAGTAACAGTCCAAAATGATATTTAACTTTTTTTAGATAAAACCATTGAATATAATGAGCAGAGTATAAATGAAGCCACTAATGACATCCATAATATTTTTAATAAAGCCGCAAAACTTTCTCTACAACGAAAATCATAACATAAAACTACAAACAATAAAAAATGGTTTGATTCTGACCTTACAAAAATTCGTAAACACCTATTTGAAAAAGCGAAACTGTTATCCATATTTCCTAATAACCCCCACATACGAGGTTCGTTCTTTAAACTAAATGAGGAATATGCTAAACAACTAAAATATTAAAAAAAAAACGTGAATTTAGACAAGACATTCTAGATAAATTAGATCAACTTAATGAAATCAATCCTAAAGAATATTGGAAACTGGTTAAATACCTGAGAGAAACTGAAAACACAAAAGAAAATTTGGAAAAGTCAGTTGATGAAAATACATGGTTTAACAACTTTACTACTTTATCCAAACTAACAGAAAAGTACATAGGAAGAATCATCACAATTAAAACTAAAATCAATGAATTAATAAACAATAAGGTGGCTACCTCTTTTAATAAACTGGATTTCAGGATATCTGCACCTGAAATCCAAAAAACCATCAACTTCTTAAAGTCTGGAAAAAGCCCTGGCCTAGACAACATCTCAAATGAAATGATAAAAGCATCCCAAATTTACATAAACTCCTGTATTCTGAAATTATTTAATCTTTTATTAACATCTGGAATATATCCAGAGAAATGGCTAGAGGGTTATACAACACCAATCTTTAAATCAGATAATCCTAAATTACCCCAAAACTATAAAGGAATAACAATAAACAATAGCATAGCAAAACTTTTTAATATCATTTTAAATAACAGGCTTAATACATATTTGATAGAACATAAAATAATACCTGAAACTCAGATAGGTTTCTCAAAGGAATCCAGAACATCCGACCACTTATTCGTAGTAAAATATCTAATTGACAAATATATCAACACTGGCAATAAAAGGCTATATGCTTGTTTTATAGATTTTCGCAAAGCATTCGACACAGTTATTCATGAAGGCATAAAATTAAAACTATTACAATTAAATATAAACGGGCTGTTTTTTAACATTTTGTGCAACATGTACAGACATACATGTAGCCATAATCATATAAAAATGGGTAACAAGTTAACTCTCCCATATAGACCAGAAAAAGGAGTTCGACAGGGAGACGTACTAAGCAAAATATTTTTAAAATATTTCTCAATGATTTTTCCAAATTACTTGATGAAGAAAACACTGGTCGTGTTTCTCTTTCTGGAAAGAAAATTTCCTCACTCTTATATGCTGATGATCTTGTTTTATTATCGGATAGCCAAAAAGGTCTGCAAAACAAATTAGACCTACTTTATAAATACTGTACAGACTGGTGCTTAGAAATAAATACAAGTAAAACCAAAGTAGTGATCTTTAACAAAAGTGGTCATTTTATTAATGAAAAGTTCACACTTGAAAATTCCCTTATTGAATGTGTAAACAAATATAAATACTTAGGTGTAATTTTAACCTCATGTGGAGCCTTCAAAGAAGCAAGATCTCATCTATATTATAAAGCGCTTAAAGCTTCTTTCAAATTATACAAAGACCTAAAAGCTATTCATCCTCCCATCAAAACACTCCTACATCTTTTTGATCACATGATAAAGCCTATTGCATTATATGGCTGTGAAATATGGGGAACCCTTACAGCACGCATACAAGATAAAAACAAACATTTATATGATATTTTTAAAGAGTGGGAGGCAGAAAGCTTAAGGTAGGACCAAATAGATAGGTCAAATTTTTCCTCAAATTCAATTTTTCTGAAACTTTGATATTTTGTTCTTGGATACAGAATCTCTCTTTATATATGATATGAAAGAAATTCAACTGCACATTTTTCGCCCACATAGTCTGTAATATGGCCTTTCAGACCCCTGTAAGAAGTTTGTGAAATCAAACATTCGACTTGAGAATGAGCCTTATTTTAGAATTTTCTATTGATCTATTGCAAATTTGTGTAATACTTTTAATAAAGATAACTTTTTTGTTACTTTAAATCAGTAAGTCACATTGATACTGAAAAATTTGGGTAAAATATTAGGTAAAAAAGAACATACATTGTGTCAGAAACTGAAAATTCACATGTAAATATCCGACAGTTTAAGTTTACTTAAGAGAAAATGTATGATTCAATTTTTACAAAAAATTAACAGAATGATTCAAATAAGTCCTAGAATAAAATGTGTAAAAATAAAGAAAATTGAACCGGTGGTTTCAGATATTTTGGTGATTTAAAAAATATTCAATGGCAAAAAAAAAGATCCAGTAGATGACGTCACAGTATTTGACCTTTGACCTCGTGATATGACCTTGACCTTTGTAGTACATGAAGAATAGAGACTCCTTATATATGTGTTCAAATATCACCCGTCTACTGTTTATGGAACAAAAGTTGCACTGCATTTTATAACAGACTCTTACATGCTTGTTTATTGCACTTAGATAGCGTAAACACATTCCAAAATGTAAGCTCCCAAATGACCAATATATAGGATTCTCTGATTTTTTCACAAAATATAACGCAAATTTGCCAAAACTTATTATTTTTCTTTCAGGTATCATTCATTGTTGTCAGTATAGTAATATTACTCTTTTTTCCTCCAGTACTTTTTTTAAGAAATGGGTTAAAATAGAATCCACGGATGTTTTGTCCTACCTTAAATATCAAATTTAGTAAATATCTATTGGAAGCTGGGGAAAAAAGCACTAATATTGTAATAATTTCTGAACTAAGAAGATACCCTATGTATTTTTCAATAATTCATAACATTTTATTATACTGGCATATGTTGCAATCAAGTCCAGAATCTTCCCTGCTACATAAAGCATATACAGAAAATATTAACCTTAGTCAATTCACTATTAACTGCTGGTACAAAAATATAATTTATTTTAGTAAGAAAATTAATCTCTCATTACCAGAATGTAAAACATACAAAAACACATTTTTAAAAAAACAAGTTATGAAACATTTGAAAAAACACTTCCTACAATATTGGAAAATGAAACGTGAAGAGGGACTGGACTCTGGAAAACTTACTACTTATTTTATGTTTAAAGAAAATTTCACAATGGAAAAATACATGTACATCAAATCTCATGAAATAAGAAAATCCATTTGCAGGTTTAGAATAAGTGCTCATGATCTAAGAATTGAAAAATGCAGATATGAATCTGTAAAAAAAAATATGCTGGTCAAAGAATTCCCTTAGATAAAAACAAAAGAATATGTCTAATATGTAACCAAAACAATATAGAAGATGAATATCATTTTCTTACTGAATGCCCATTATATACTGATGAGAGAGGTCATTTTTTTCGTGATATCTCATTACTTAACAAAAATGTCATATTATTATCAAAAGGAGACAAATTTCTCTGGTTAATGTCTAATGAAGTTAATCAAATTATTACAAAGCTAAGTGAATATCTTGTCAAAGCCTTCAAAATAAGGCATAATGCCATGAGTTTTCATAAATAATGTTATAGACACACATTTTTTTGTAAACTGGTATATATGTGTATTGATAATATTGATTTTGATCGCATGTTAATTAACAATTTGATAACCTTAACTGCTGCATCTACATGTTCAGTAACTTGTAATATTATATCAGATATATACATGTGTGTGTGTTTATGTTTGTGTATGTTTACTAACCTTTCTTTCAGAACTTTCTATCTTGTCATTGCAAGAAACCTTTATGCCTTCTGGGCCCAAAATTGGAAATAAAATTATCTTATATACCTTATATACCTTATATATGTAGAAGTTTAGTTGTGAAAACAAAATTGGATTTACGAGTTCGTAGATTTTAGATTTATTTTCCTTTCTTTGTCAAAAACTTTCAGGTACTTAGTCCATTATTTTTCCCAGTCGGATGACTCTCCCACTTTTAAAACGATACTTCATCCCTGTATCTGTTTATCTTTCTGTAAGCGTAGGTTATAACAACACTTTCTTCTTCACCCCCCTTTTTTGAAAAAAAAAATTCTAGATCCAAGTCTGTTTCACTTAGGTAATTACAAGCTAGCAATCTAGTAATCATGTAAAGAAGTATTAAGATATGTCTTTAGAATAACAATTATAGTATTCTAAAATTAAATTTAAAAAAAACACATTAAGAACGAAAATAGTGTACAGCTTTAGAATGAAAACAGGCGATTAAAAGGGGTGAACCCGGCGATAATAGAAAAACATGAAGAGCTCTGTTGATAATTTGATGATATCATCGAGTAAAGTTTAAGTGATTCATCTTGAAGAAAAAAATTAATAATTTGAAAAAATACAATCTAAAATAATTACAGTCTTTATGACGTCACAATTGGCGTATACATGTATGTATTACTTTTAACGTCATGTTCGAAGAGAAATGTAACTTATTTATATGTTTTTTGAGTTTTGAATTCAGATAATATAAACTAAAAAATCGAGTTTCTATTCATGGCCATGATGGTTCGTGGCTGTACCTTTTTATTAAATATACAAAGAAATATAAAAATAGAGGATACCGATAATTAAGATTAAATTAAGATAAAACGAAGAATTAAGATTAAATTAAGATAAAACGAAGATATTTCAATTGGAAAAGTTATGTCAAATAATTTCAAGAATTATTTCTTTCAAAATTTAATCTAAATACTTCTGTCATAAAGTATCAAGAGTTGCATTAGCATTTTTTTAGTTTATCTACTTTATTAATATTTTAATGTGCAGTAGAATCCTTTGTGTTCTATTCATTACTCCTTTGGGGGTGAATTGGAATATAACTATTTTATGCAGAATTAATGTTAGCTATTATACTCTTGGTAATGATACCTACAACCTCAGAGATGAATTCTAAAGTCATGTTGTTATTCTAGTATCTTGTTTCATTTAACAATCACTTTGGTTCTTTGAGAAGACAAAAGAATTAAATACCGTCTTTCAATTATCTATTAAAGCTTTGTTTTGTTAAAACAATGCATAAACTATGACATACTTCAACAACAGTACTGTTACATATTTGTGAAAGACATTACTTCAAATCGAAACTATTATGTTACACTTTAAATGATCATTTCCCGTGATTTATCATTTTAAAAAAACACTGCAGGAGGCAGACGATGACTAATGATTTTTTTCATATTAATTTATATAGAATCTGCGAAAGATATCTTTGTATTCATAACTAGAACTGGAATGATTTTGCAATTATTTGCAAAAAGGTTAATCAGTCATTATGTTTATTCTTTTATAAATGACGTGGGTTTCAAGTGTGTCAGGGTTCTCTATGAGCTGTTTTACTGTGTTGCTCCGGACACAGTAAAATTTTCTCCGACACAGAAACGATTCAATTTTTTTGCGTGAGACACAGTAAAAATATTTCCGACACAGTAAGATCTCTGACAATTAGAAAATAGAAACATAAATTCTCTAACTGAAACTTTAATCTTAAAAGTAGAGCACTTGATTACTAGGGCTTCACCTTGCATAATCAATTATCTTCTAGACCCTCGCCAGACTTAACGCATGAAGGAACAAAGAGATTTTTTTTCACACTTCCATGTAATGGTTAATTGGTAGTTGCATTATAAATACATTGTATTATTTAAAAAATATATATTGAAATATGTCTTTTCTATAGAGCCACGGCTCTAGAAGTATGTTAGCACTGTAATTCAAACAAAATTGTGTACCAAAGTAATTTGACTGATTATGAAAAATTGCATAGAATTTTCAACATGTTCAAGGAATGTTTAAAATGTTTTACTATTCTGGGGTCCGTTCTACAAAAGAACTTACGACTAAAACAAAACCTTCAAATTGTTGTAAAATTTTGCAAAATTAATTATTCTCTTTGAAATTGTCTGTGTAAAAAGATTTTACCACATTCTTTTTAAAAAGTTTAAAATAATTTTCGATATCAAATTAATTAAAAAGATATATGAAGAATTAAATTCGGATTTAAGTCGTAAGGCCTTTTGTAAAACGGGCCCCTAGTGTTTTTCTTTTGTTATTCAGTAATTCAATCAAGAAAAATGACAAATAATAACGGCGAATTTTTATTTAAAATGTTCAGTACATGTAGTTCGACTGTATCGAGCAAATTTTCTCTGCTTTTCAAAACACGTGTTTTAACTTTTATCAATATGAATACTATAATGCCATTTTTGTAACGAATTAGCGATTTAAAAAAAATGTGTGCATGTATTCTTTTGTAATTTAAATGAATGGTGAATCAGTTGCGAGTATGATCACGAAAATACCGCAAAATTTTAGTGCTTCACGTAAACTCTGCAAAACAGTTAAGGAGAATTCCACTTAATTATAGTGCTTGGTCCCTTTTTACGCCCTTATTTTAAAGAATGTACCTGAGGCTACGGAATTATTTTTTATCTCCATGATGTATAATATATTATTTCTTATTAAATCATTATTAATAAATTTGAATATCAAGAAATACAAGCCAATTTCCAACACCCACCGCACGTAAAAATTCTGGAACATTTTCTTTCGAACAGAGTACGGTGTCTTTATTACACGAAAATTGGCGGAGACATTTAAATAAGGTACTATGACATTATGAGCTGTAGCATGAGATAAGATTTTATTAATATTTATGCTTTTTTATTATTCAAAATGTACAAACGAGCGAACATTAATTTACGGCAAACAGTAATACGCAAACTCCCATCGTTTGTAGGGGGGGGGGGGGGGGTGGCTGAGAAAAAATAGACAAGAACAGATACGTACACAAAGGTTTGATAAAGCAAAAGAAAAAGTGGAACCAAGTTTCCTAACTCGAACAGAATAGATTTTTAGAGGTGGGAGTCAAACTTTTACTCATGTTTATAAGAAATAGAATAACACTCACATCAATGTGTATTTATTCATTTCGTAACAGTGTAAAGGCGTAATGATTTTCTAAAGGGGGTGTCACCCCTCCCCCTGATACTACCTTCCTGATATGTTATATATTTCTGAGTTTCGCGCTAAATGATGTAATAAATATTCTGATTAACTTATCGATAATTAATCAATACATGACGTGTACGAGGGGCATTTCAAAACTTCTGGCAACTGTTTAATAAAAGAGTAACCGTTTTACAGAAATTATTGAGTTTGATATCATTGGAAAGATCAGAAAAAAATACACATACTGTGACGTCACTATATAATTTTTATGACGTAATAACTCCGAAAATGACGTCAGAATATAGAACGTTTGGCATACTGACATTAAAAATGACGTAACAAAAGATACAATTTGATCAAATTAAAATTTTCAAGACAACTTTTGCTCATTACTCGGACGCACGTTAACGGACGCAAATGCCAGTTGGTGGAATGTTTACATAGACTACAATCTATCATATGGTATTTTATTTTGGAGATTTTCTTGTTCTGAAATGGTTTTAGCGAGTGTCAAAATTAGCATGGTTTTATCGAATCTCGCTCAAACTTTTGCGGAAAAGAGACCTAAATGTGAGAAAAAGACAAAGTTGACAATCAAAGAAAAATAGGCGATCGTGTTACAAAATTCGATGGCATTAATTCGTCAGGTGTTTTAACCAGAATTGTGGGATCGATGAAGGCTCAAGAGAGGTTAAGTTTAGTGTGCCCAATATTTTCTCGTAAAATCCAAAATGGCGGCAGCGCAGTTGTAACCCCACCGTACCTCCACATATTCGCAAATTTTGATGCATGGAAAATAAATAAGACTTTATATGTCTGAGTAACTTATATTCATTTTTTGGATTCAAAAGTCAAAAGCAGTAGTGAGTTTTGGGGCGCCGAAGTTGAATTTATATGAAAATATACGCACAGAATCCAGTCGGGGACAAGATTTAGTACAGTTTATTCGTAAACGGTAACAGTCCCGTTAATCAAAATATATTTGATGAAAAACTGCATTAATATACTTCAGTTTAATATAGAACATGTTTTATTTCAAACAATGGAGAGCTATATAAAAGACCGAAAAGTCAGTCGTATCATGTAAGTAAAATTTTTGAAAGAATGTCTATGAAAGCAAAACCGGACATAAACCGTGCTCGTAAACAAACTATACAATGAATAATGGAATTGCTGATAAACAGTATCATAGTCCTACTCTACCTCTTTTCAAATTAAAATTTTCTTTGAAATATTTTTTCAAATAAGCCTTTGACAAAACTTTTACGATCGTCTCATGTGGATAAAAACGCGACTTTTCAGTATATGATCTGACGTCATTTTCGGAGTTATTACGTCATAGAAATTATAAAGTGACGTCACAGTATGTGTATTTTTTTCTGATCTTTCCAATGATATTAAACTCAATAATTTCCGTAAAACGGTTACTCTTTTATTAAACAGTTGCCAGAACTCTTGAAATGCCCCTCGTACAAATACATAATTATACACTTCAAATACAGCTGCTGGAATAAAGAAACATTTTTTATTATATTTCACACTGATTCTTTAGAGTCTTATTATAAATACCACATATTAGGCGATGAGTCCAAACTCAATGCTTATCTACTTTGTTGCATTCTGTTAACACATTCGAATAATTTTTACGAGTTTTTATGAGCTCAAAATGTGGAAAGTGGTAGGTATATAAAGTGTACATGAATTTCTTTAGATTAAATATGAAGAAATTGTTATTACTTTGGAATCGTTTGCGCGATTTTTTGGTTGTTTTTTCGCAAAAATGTTTAAATGTGTATTTATAAAAATTCAAAACCAACTTCTCACTAGACTTCGGAGTCTTGGTTTTGAATTTCAAAAAAAAATAAAAGTGGTTGCTTGTAGTTTTTCAAATACAAGCCACATGTGTTGATTCATAAAGTAAACACGCTTTCTAGAGGTATTCACCTATGATAGTATGGATTCACGTGATATATTATCTATTCTTAGTAGGTCAACAAGAGGTTAATCCTATGTAAATGTACTCACCGAACAGATTCAAAACCATGATACTTTTAAGTAGAAAACATAGAGCGCAAGGTTGTTCAACAAAGATATTTTCACACAACCTTTATAAATATACACATTATATTTTGATCTCGACTTTGAACAAACTTGTGCTCGATGTCTACGAAAGCTGTGAAGTGGGTACCTGTAACAAATTTCTTTTGATATTCATGAAAATAAAAGGACTCCACCTTCCACAGTTTCGCGTGTCGTCTTTTGTAATTATTTGATATTTTTGAAACTTGGCGCAATTATTACAGACATGAAAGAATAATATCATGTAATTTTTAAGGCTTTTAATGATATTTCAAAAATTGACGAGTCTTCGGGGACCACAGATAATGCCTAACTGAGTCTTGTTCGTTTAAACGATCGGAGAACTCTGTTTCTACAGTATTTTTTTATATAGACAACAATTGAATACAGTAAATACCAAAATCAAAATAATTTACGCTAATTTTGAAAGTCGTATGTGTCAATACAATGAATATGCAATCTGCATGGCCCTGTTTGGCATTAAACTACTCCCAAAAGTATGGATTTTTTTTTTGGGGTCACATATTTGCGGACATTTTATTATGCAACACTTCTGAGTAAAAACGTTTACTATTCACCTGTTGATGATAACTGGACAAATTTTACAAATATCAATGCAATGTATAAGAATCCAATTAACCAGGTACTTGATCAAATGTCCGAATTTTGAATATTAAAACTGGTCCTTTGTTACTCGGGTATATATTTTAACTTTATACTTCAAAGTACATATCTTTAACAAAAAAAATAATTCTGTATACAGTAATATGCGTGCAGTCTCCGATACCAATGACTGTGTAAATACATTAATTAGTTTCCAATCACCCGTTGCACTGCTGTTTTCACCTATTGTGATCCTTTATTTTTGGATAGCTTTAATAATTTGTGTGCATTGAGCACAGTCTACGTATCCTTTGTTATGTTTGAATCATTTTTTACAGTTTATACATCATATCAATATTGGACATGCATATACTGTAAAATCACATATTTTCGTGGGGTCAAATTTTCGTGGTTGAAGAAAAAACGTTGGTTAGTGGGGATTTTATTTCGTGGATGAAGAACTTTTCAGTAGTTGTGCATATGAGCATTTACATTTCGTGGTGGACATGAATTCGTGGGTCTCTTCATACCACGAAAACAACGAAAATTAAACCCCCACGAAAATTAGTGATTTCACAATATATGATGCTTTCTGCTGAAAAAGGTAAATCATTTGAAGATTTTAAAAATAAATATTTAAAGTCAACTATGCGGGGTAAACTTAAAGTATATGAGGAAAACAACTAAAATTTTAAATGCTATACAACAAGCGTGCCAAACAACGTCGGTTCCTTATCACCCCTACTAATGTGTTCGGAACCTTTTATTTCTCGGTGTTCTGCAAATTATAAAACCCGATGAGTTCCAGCAGCTCTGGCAGTGGCTCTGGCGAGAGTTAGCGAGACTTCAGCGAGATAGGGTAAATTATTCACGGAAATGTGGCTAGGAAGTGACTAGCACGTGGAGGCATGGTAAACAGAAAAGTTATGTTGCGTTTCAGTTTTCACCACCAGACTCAGCTGATAATGTCTGTAGAAATGTAATTCAATCAATCGATCTCTTTTACATTCATTCAAACTTAAATAAGTATTCTCTATACTACAATTTTCTGCAGTCATAAATTTAAATTTCTTTTTGGACAAATATTTTTGCATGGTAACCGGGACTATATTTTTTTGGCGTCAGATTAGCAAATGAGGCACCAGCATGATTTTAACTGACCAATCAGCTGAATGAGTATTGCATTATGGGTTACTACGAATACTACAGGAATTTTACGCTTGAGAAAAAGAGAAAATCTTATAATGGTAAATGAAAAGCATTTTTAAAAATATTATTTTCATGCTCATAATGACAAACAATTCATTTGTTAAACAGTGGGAGTCTAGGTTTCTGAAAGTCATACTGCAAAAGCGATTTGTGTCTGTATTAATTCCTTTGTTGTACTATCGGTGAATATAATTGCCAAGTGGATTCCCTGGCCGAACACGTGATCATGAACGTAATCAAAGTTTTGTTCATTTAAATCTTTCAAAGTTTTTTATCTTTGTATTTTGTTCGTAAGAACATTTTTTTTATTTTGCAGTCCATCGACCTACGTGTTCGAAGTAAAATGTAAACATGTGTTTGGCGTGAACTTTGCTATTCATTCAACAATTGGTCAGTTGCTCGTGGAACGATTTTCTGTGCGCATTTATAAAATAGCCATATAAGGCAAACAAAGGCTTGTCAGACTGGTGTAGATGATAATACACATATTTTACCAGCGAATCGGTCACTAGTGAGCTAATTTTCGCCGAAAGTATGATATAATATTGTTATTTTAACACCCCCTCCTTTAGCCACCCCTTTTCTGTTGAAAATCATGAAAGTCTTTAAGAAAGTTTTGGAAACAATTTATTACAGGATATGTTTTCAAAAGAAACAGGCTATAGCAATATCATGTTTACTGCCAATTTTATTTATAGAACCGGTTCTACTCTATAACCTTTGAATAGATCAACCTAAACCACGTGTCTTGGATTTAAATCACAATAACATTAGTAGGGGTGCTTATACTTTCCTTGACTTTTCATATTATCTATTCACAGTTTTATCAAAATGCCGTCCTTATAGCAAACAAGATATAACATTCCATTACCAATAATCCTTCTAATAGTATTTGTAACATTGTCAAAAAAATCGTGACTTTTACACAATACATGCATGGGAATAACTATGTGAGATCAGATACGACACCCCTGCTAATGTTATTTGATTTAAATTCAAGACAGGTGATTTAGGTTGACCTATTAAATGGTTATATGGTAGAACCGGTTTTATAAATAAAATTGGCAGTAAACAGGAAATTGCTATAGTATTCGTAGTAACCCATATCCCCCCCCCCCCCTCCCCCGGTTTCAACGCTTATGATTTATAAATATTCTATAACTTACTTTTTACATAATATAGGAATACTTTTCATAAAAATATTGAGAAAATGACAATTAAAAAAACAGAGGTCTCTAATTAGACTATAGCTCAACGGGTGTGTCCATATAACAATGGAAAAGTGAAACTTGGATTTGAAACTTTTCAACAGGCAGCGATAAATAGAATTATGTATATTTTAGTTTAAATAATGTATTCAACTTGCGTGTCAAGCCATATTGAAATAAGACCAAAACAGCGGGAGAAGTACCGTTTTAAAGGAATTTCACATTTTTTTTATGAAAATGACCTTGTGACCTAGACTGTGTGTTCTGTATGCTAAAAATAATTTTTTGAACCTTAATCATAACTTTTGAACCATGAGAGATAGGGACTTCATATATTGTACTGGGTGTGCATACTCCACTAATCAAGTTCTTTCAAATGCTACAAAGGTCAAAAACCTTGTGACATTGACATGCTAAAAATATTTTTTGAACTTAATCATAACTTTTGAACCATGAGAGACAGGGACTTCATATATTGTACTGGGTGTGCATACTCCACTAATCAAGTTCTTTCAAATGCTACAAAGGTCAAAAACCTTGTGACATTGACATGCTAAAAATATTTTTTGAACTTAATCATAACTTTTGAACCATGAGAGATAGGGACTTCATATATTGTACTGGGTGTGCATACTCCACTAATCAAGTTCTTTCAAATGCTACAAAGGTCAATACCCTTGTGACATTGACATTGACTTATATGCTGAAATAGTTTTTTTTTCGAACTTTGTGCCGCCGGCTTGTGTTTCACAAACACATCTTGTTCTTAATTTTATTTTTTAAACTGAAAAATAAAGTATTTCTAGATTTAGTTCGGGGTGAATTATAAATCTGAAAATTGTATTAGGATTTGCAATTCTTTGTTTCTGACCTACATTCAATGGTTTATATAGATTAATTTAAAACACACGAAAGAAAACGATACCGGTGTTTTACTGAATAAAAAATTTCCGCAAAATCCTCATTTATATTATTCTATTTGGAGTACATGTACATAGATATTGTTTTCAATAAAATATCACATATTCGTCACATTCTATCTATTAACGCAACACATTCTAGTTAATAAATCAGTGGACTGCCTCTAAATTCAATCTTCTATGGAGAAAAGGTCAGACTCTGACTCTGCATGAGTTCCAGAAAATGAAATCTATTGGACATACAGGTTCACGGTCAAAAAATAGAAAGTAAGGAGAAAATCCAATTGACGAATGCACAGTAGAGTTGTAAACATTCACTAACTCTGGCAGATACTGTATTCCGTTTATCTCTTTCGTTGTTCAGGAGTAATAAGAACATAGTCGATCATGTATGGTCTGCTTAAATGGTTCGCACTGTCGATTACATTTGGCATGATTAGGGGTAGTTCTTCATTTCTGGACATCTTAAAACTTAAAAAGCTGTTGCATGCGCTTCGGAAGAAAATTGAAAGTGGGGGGCTTGTGGGGCTAATTGAAAGGGGAGCTAAACCAACAAAAAAGGTAAACCCAATTTTCAATGCCATGTTATATATAATATATATTTGCAAAAAAGTTGGGGGTGTTAGTACCCCCCTAGCCCCCCTAGCCCCCCCCCCCTCTCGGTTCCGATGCCTATTTTTTGTATGAATTGACTTTTAAAATTGCGTCCCTGGTCGCTGTGTGTTCTGAGAGCTATCACACATCCTATATCATGCAAACCAACTGGGTTAAGCAATTTTCTCGGCTTTTCGGTCCCTTGCTGGTACTCCTTGAGTGAATTTTGAAAATGTATGTGTAATAATCAGCACATTTTCCCGGCCATCTGTGTTTTTTCATTTCAGTTATAATTTGAAAGGCAATTATTTCTAATCAACAAAAGAGGGTCTTTATGACAAAATATACTTTAAATATTCAAAATTAAGGAAATAAAGAGCAATAGCTATATGGAAAGTGGGATCACATCTGTATTGCCTGGCTTTAAAATTTCAAGTTAATCTTGGAGACTGTAGGATAATGATTGATATTTTATTTTTTCATAAAGATGTATGAACATTATAAAAGAAAGTATAAATGTTACGTTAACATAACATGTTGAAAAGCAAAAATATTATGGATGTTTTACAAGTAAAAAAGTAACTAAATTTTTACTGTGCTTGAAATATTTTCTTATTAAAACATGTATAAAGTATTTATTATTGTAATTGCATGTTTGTTTGTTTGTTTGTTTTTTGTTTGTTTTTGTTTTTGTTTTTTTGTTTTTTGTTTTTTTTTTTTTTTTTTGGTTTTTTTTTATTGGGGGTTGGGGGGGGGGGGGGGGAATTAAAAGACAATTATACGTTATTGAACAAAATACCAAATTACACTGACTTATTCTAGAAGAAAACATTAGTTTTACTGTATTGAATTACTGTAAATGTATTATATTTAGCGTGTCCAATATTTGTCGTAAATTTACTTTTGAATAAGTTAGATAGATTGGATTTAACGCACTTCTTCATTTTCATCTTAATGTGTATATGTGCAAGACATTTAGCATCGTACTTGAGTTAGCGTTTGCCGAGTTCCGCCAAAGCCGCTAAAAGGAATACACAGCCAAATGTAATACGTTTACAGTAACCAATACCCGATACAGAGGACAAAACATTTAAAAAAAATAATTATTAGCTTTACTAACTACAAATGGCAAAAATTGCAAGGTATTTACAAAATAGGCAAGTTTTCCGTTAACTACATGCAAACATTTGTTGTAATGTGAATAGGAAAGAAAAAAGGAATAGTCTGACCAGCTGCGAGGAATCTAATTGATAACTCTGACTCGAATAATGGAATACCCCCTACGAAAATCAACGCTGCATTGAAACTATTTTCCGGGCCAGATATTAAACCACGCTTTCCGTAAGTACGTAGACCAGGTTTGTCTGATCCAGCGAAGATGAATTGTTCCATCTTTTTCTATACGCATTTCTAGTTTGTTTCCTCCGTGCCCACTTTGAATAATCATCGGCTGAATTTGATGATCATTTATATGAACCTCCACAATGACATCTGTTTCACATCCTCGTAGAATATCGCATATAGAGTCTCTGATGTCCATCAAGGCCTCTAATATCTGCTCCTTGTTTTGTGGTATGCTTTGCGAGATTTTGTTATAAATTTCATGATGAAAGACATTGTCGTCGACTTTATCGCAATACTGAAATTAAAATAAAAAATTACTCAAATCTAAGAAAAATAAAAAAACAGTTTTCACATCGAGCCTTTTGTATTTATTCTAAAACTATACTTACATATACCATGTTTTCTGTGCGCCTTTCCTCACTATGAGTGGATAAATGAAATACAGCGCTGCACAATCAATCGTGGCGCATTATTTTAAAAGGCTACGATGAGTGTGGACATATTTATTGTTTAATTGTGATTAAATTACGTTCGACCGTCTTAAATACTATGAAGATTTAAATCTGCATATGCTAGTTAATTACTTACTCTAAAATCGACTTGCAGACACAGGGCAACACTTTTTAGGTAACTTTTCTACAAAATATAGAAATATAAATTCAAAGCTTCTTAGTTAAAGAGTTGTTTGGGAAAAGGAGTTCCTATACATTATCATGGAATTTCACTGAATAAGGGGAATAGAGGACACTGTTTTTATGTTTTAGGGCGGGTCCGGGAAGATGTTAGGGAGAGTTAAGGACAGTTCTTGCCTATGTTTCCAAAATATCTTAACCTTGACAGATGCATTCTGTACTGGGGAAAGAGTTTAACCTTTGTATAGTGAAACTGTGCAGTTTTTTTCGCATGATCATTAATATTAAAGGTCGGGGAAATGTCATAACTATAAACTAATCTTTTTGATCGACACTCCAGATGGAACAAAACTATAGACAAAAAGTTATGGTAAAAGCGAAGGACGCTTTCACTGAAGACATATTTAAGATTATCCTTTTCTTTAATGATAGTGAAAGAATACTGACAATAGTTTGCAAATAAATACTAAGAGGGTTCAGTGTGTGTGAGGGTGTTTGTGTGTGTGTGGTATTGTTTCCTCGACTTGTTATGGAGAAAAAGGGAAGAATCAAATTTGGGCATCAATGAAATTCTTAAATTTAAGAGGGATTAATCAACTTTTTTATCAGCAAAGAGCAAACATGCGGCTGCTTGAAACACTTTGACTGACGTTATCATCCATGCGCCGTAAGGAAAAATATAATCTGATAGTTTGTGTTGATTTTTGCACAATTTATTATAACTATTTCAAATCTGCTATGTTTATTGGGGAAATATGTATTTAAACCTAGTGAAAATGTTAGAATGCAGTGATGATTATATTTAATCTAGACAACTTTTCCACGATGCTATCAGACAACCCATGTAGATCATAAAAGATTATAAATCAATGCCATAAACGATGCTCCAGAAACAGAAAAAATAAAATATAGTATAATCTCCTGCAGAGAATAATCAATAACCCCATGTTAGTTTTTAATCTTACTTGTCAATAAACATTCACAATTTTGAAAGAGACACCATTGCTAATCATAACTATACACTTAGCAATTCTTTAGTTTGTTTACTTAATACCCATAAGCAGGGTTGGGGAACAAAAATGTATGTCAACTAATCAGTAATATTCAGCAATAATCAGCAGTGCTCCTACCACACATGAACCCCTGAACCTAGGTCTACACATTGCACAATTTTTGAAAAGGCACACTTGCTTATCAAAAATGTTTGATTAATACCAAGGAGCAGATTTCAAACAATTCATTTTCAGTATATATTGGTAGAAGCACTCTTGCTCTTCATAACTATGAACTTCATTAGTTTATTTAATACGCAGGAGCAGATAAGAAGATTTTAAAAGAATAAATTCATTTTCACTATATAATCAATAGAGCCACGTCCTTACACCAGAACCCCTGACCCTGGGGCCATGAATTTCACAATTTTGGTAGAGGACTCAATGCTGATTACAATCATACCAACAGTTTGACTGCTTGATGTCCGGAAGTAAAGATGAAGACTTTTAAAGATTGCACTAAATTTAGTGGTTTCTGTCCCATCCCCCCAGGCCCCAGGGGGACAGGGACCACGAGAAAAAGCTGAAAATGTTTAAATGTTAACGCACGACGGACGACAGACGACGACGGACGAAAACAGATAGCAATAGGTCACCCAAGTTTACTCATGTGACTTAAAAATAGGAGACTTTTCAAAGTTATGATTCATTAATTTTTTACAAATCACATTTAATTACGTGTTATAAAGGCGATAATTGACAAATAGTAGGGTTCTGTTGAGGAAACAAATTAAGATCAAAGTTGACAAACTTATCCAGGATATTTTTCTATGGCAAGCCCTTTTTTACTATTTATTCGTGAAATAAAAATTTTCTTCCAATAAAAGAGATATTGGTTTACAGAGATAACTTTTACTTATAGAGATATCTTTATAAACTAAAAAGATCTCTTTAAGCGACAGAGATATCACTTGAACAAGGTAAAAAGACAGACATATATTTCTTAGTTAGAGAGATATCTAATTAGGTTTTCAAAAAGAGATAACTTTCTAAGCTAAAGGGATATCTCTATTAATGAAAGAGATATCTATTTTTCAGTCATCCTTAAAAAATAATCAATTATCCACTTTAAACGAAAGCGAAACAGAAAGTACAGTCAATAGAATAGATTCGCTGTCGTAAGAAAAAGACTGAGCATGCAATACCCAGAATAATATCAGAATAATCTCAAATGCAATGGACCGAATTTTCTCAACTTATGAAATAATCAACTTTACAAACATGAGATTACTTGTCATGTTTAGTAAACCTATAATGTAGGATATCAGGAATACGCCGAAATTATGAAAAATACTTTAATGTGCTTGCTTCCGGAAAGGAAGAATAAGTTTAAATGGAATTTATATGAAAATAATGAAGACAGATATTTCTTTGCAATAAACAGATATCTTTTTTTGCTTGAGAGATATCTCTTTTATACACATTTGAACAATATCTCTTTCTCTATCTCTTTTTAAAAGATACCTCTTAAGATACACTAAGAGAGAAATCTCTTTTTCTTTAAGAGATATCTCTTTAACTTTGAAATATTTTTCCAAAAGTAAAAGATACATGTATATCTCTCTAGGTGAAGGAGATATCTCTTCGACGTTCAGAGATCTATTTTCACGAAAGAGGTATCTCTCAAAGAGAGATAGGAAGAAATATATCTCAAAGTATCAGAGATGTCTCTCTAAGTGATGGATATATCCCTCTAAGCTGAAGAGATATCTCCTTTTCAAAGAGATGTTACTTATAAATGAGAGATATCTCTTTAAGTTTGGAGATATCTTTATTTTTAAGAGATATCTCTCTAAATTGAGAGATATCTCTGTATTTTTTAGATAAATTTTATTTTCCGAATAAATAGCAAAAGGGCTTGCCATACTTTTCCAAAGTTTCGTTGAAAATAAAATCACAAGAATTTTATGGTCTTTTTATACATAGTCAGCTCAGAGGCTTATTATTTATTCGAAGTTAACTTAATTTCTTTTTAATGTATTTAACCCAAATAAAGCTCTTTATAATGTCTATTAAACATATCTGCAATTTCTATGTTAAATTACAAGAAGGTCCAACTACCGTCATCGGATGGCTATGAGTTTGAAATGTCGGTCTCGCCTGCACTAAGTCGATAAAAAACCGACTATCTTCCATACTCAAACGATACTCTAAATATATATATAATTTTTTTTCTTATTATAGTTTGCATATATTGAACTGATGTTTCGTATGTGACTTTTCCTTGATGAGTCATAGATCAATTAGCATTGCGTCGGCCTCACTGATTTTTTACGGAATTAGGGAATTTTTGACTTCTTGTAATTGACTTTACAATCGGATTCGTGCTAGCTGCTCTAAATAACTGCTCCAAACATGATTGTCATCTTAGAAATTGTTGATTTAAAATTGTTGCTTTTCAGGAAGTTTAAAATTTCATCTCTTTGGCTTCAGTAATGAATCAGAATAAACAGTGAAATAATTTTTTTTTTCAACCACTAATATATTACAAGTAAAAGGATTTATTTTATATGGAAAGCAGCAGTTAGAAAAATAAACTTACAACTTGCCTGAACAATATTTGATTTAGAAGAAAGGTAGTGTTAAAATTCCAAAACAATGTTATTGATTAAGAGGGAGAATTTGTCCATTTGGTTTTTTTTTTTCAAAATACAAAGACGATGGGGAAACAACGCAACTAGGTTAAGGGCTACCCAAGGTAGATCAGTGTATGCAGAGCCTCGGGAATTCGATTATGACGTCACGGTGAAATTGTACAAATGAATCTCGGCGAATAAATAATAATTTTCTTTTTCATATACTCTTACATACTTTGATTTCTCATGATAATTGTAAATATTAATCAATGTGTAACTTATCTTGTCATTACAACACTATTAGAATGTAAAATCAAAGCCAACTTGATCTCGCTGTACTAACAGATATGACGTCATAGGCTAGTTTGACACGCAGTTTCTCTGTACTTGAGACGCAGATAAAGCTATTAGCTGAACTGAAAATATGAAAATTAAATCTAAGTAAGCATGATCTGACTATAATTGATTTATATTTTTGAATGCATTTATCAATAGTTCACAGTCTTATTTAATTGATAACTATTAGGTCTCTTATAAAGCCGCAGTCATGCACTTTTATACAGAAATGTACTACAATCACATGTACAACCCCTCCAAAATCTCAAAAGTTCAACGATATACGCTTGATTATACATTATAATATTTTATACACATGTAGCTATTGTCCCTACTATTTTGAAAAGTGCTGGGAGCAAGTTGTGCGCTGTTGAGTTTTTCCGTAGTTTTACATTTCTTCAATGCGTATAGTGTATATGCACATAGTTTCTCAAAAGCCGGCTAAATTTTATATATTTCTTGGGCATGGAGAAGTTGCTCCCAGCACTTTTCGGGTTAAGAAATTTGTCTTCAAGAAAACACGATCAATTCCATGCTGAAAAATTATCCGTATATCGTTGAACTTTTACGATCTTTATATCCGTACATTTTTTTTCTAATTTTAAACATGTCACGTGACAAACAGCTGATGTACGTGAAGTGGCGTTGGCAGAACTCGGTTGAGACCCCATACATACATATGCATCAGTATAATTTCCATTAAATTAAAACTCAAGATGATAAAAAAAAAATATCAACATTATATTGATTTTTTGGGGATATTTTAAGGCTTATTTTTTATGGGCGGCCTTAACCTAGCTGCGAAGGCGGGCAGACTGCCTATAACGTTAGAAATTAGATATTAGAAATCATATTCAATATGTGAATTCAATACTGAAATTAACTTCTCATTATGGAAATTAATGAAATAAGGAGAAAAAACTTTTCTGAAAGGACAAAAAATCTCGTAAATTTTTTTCTTTAAAAAAAATATTAATTGGTATTCGCTGGATTCGAACCCCTAGCAATAAAAATCCGAAGAATCATACTGCTTTGAGACTAACGCGCTAACCACTATGCTACAAGGCTCATGATAATTCTGGGTATTTAAATCATGTTTGTGATACAACCCGCGACTTAATGGAAGTATTTCTCGGAAATATGCGTAATATTTTCTTGCAAACTTTTAGAATTATCTTTCAGAAAAATGGAGCGAAGACCCACTCATATTAAAAAAAATGGTAAAGCATGAGAAAAAGATCGTTTTTGTTCTCTTAAGGGGATGAAGGACCTTTAGCTGAAAAAATACCTGTCATTTAATTTTTTTCATATTTTGTATATATCTTATTTAGTATGTCCTACATACTATAAAGCAGACATATCAATAGGTTTCTAGACTTATTTCTGAGATATTGAGTGACAAATACCATACCCCACAGTGTCTGAGCGGAGTTTTTATTCTCCGTGTTTCTGGGTCCATTACTCGGTCGATAATTGAAATTTTTCCCCACAGAAGAAAAATATACCAGCGGAAATGTGTCTTTTAAAATATTTTAGAGTATGAATACGGTTAAAAATTCGAAAAAGCAAGATTCTTTTGTAACACCATATCTGGAGACGGAAATTTACGACTTTTTTAGGACAAATTAAACCATAAAAAAATTAATTTGCAAAAAATCCTATCATTTAATATTTGAAAATTTACGTCGAAGTTCAAGGTCGTCATTGTATTGATTAAATGTAAAAATATCGATTGGTGAAGCTGAGCTCATTATTGCACGGGGTAAAGTTAAACGAGTCATGATCATGAGAAAAACGTGTCATGTTTACATTTCTCGAGTACGGGAAAACCCAACTATGACGTCACACATTCCTGAAATAAGCGAAATTAGACAAACCCACAGAACTTTTCCGTCAACAACCATGTAAAAATATTTTTTGCGTTCTGAAATTTACAAAATACCCTACCATGTTCATATTATGGCCCGTTTTTATGATTTTATACTACCCTTTTTTACCGTGTATGATCTTACTGAACTATGAGATCCACTATGACGTCAAAGACGCACTGGACGCGCAGAGTAGGGAAACGGCAGAGTGGATTAATCTATTCCGTAATTTGATAATATTTGCAAGAAATTTTGAATGTTTTCAGATATATTTATACTAGATGGTGAACGCAAACAAACAGTCAAAAAAATTATACAAGTACTGTGGTGTCAATCTCGTTTTGTACATATTTTATCGGAGATTATGACGTAAATCAACTGAGTCACGTGACCATACATCCTTCATCCCCTTAAGTGTTTTTTTTTTTCTTTTCCATAGGCGTATGTTTTCAGTTTTTGTAGGATTTTTATAAATTGTAGAGATTTTACATTTAGTATACCTTAGTATTAGATGAAATCAAATAAAATTTGGATATAATTGAGATTTTATTTTTCACTTCTTATCTGTCGATCTATAGGCACTTCGCCCGCCTTATCCCCAATCTTTATTTGGGTAGGACATGAGTCACGTGACTATACAAGATATTGCATTTGAACATTTTCAACAGTAAAAGCTTATGATAATAATATAAAAGCTATACATATAAAAATACATTTTACTGGCTTTAAATATTTTCTTGTACATTAAACTAAAAAAAAATAACAAGTCAATACAAAAGCTATGAAAATTTTGAAAAGAATCCCTTCCTAAATTATATAGATATCAATTTATATGGACTCTTTATTTCCATTCGTTGTCTGTTTCAATCAGTATTGCATTTGGACTATTTCTGCGATGAAATCACTGGTTTAAAAAGAAAAAAAAACCTGTTGAATTATAAGGCATTTTTCGTTAGTACGATGAACTGCCATATTTTGAATATATCCCTGATACATGTAAAAGAAAAGAAGGAACTTTTCAAGTACAACATGAAGTTTTGTTCTGATTTGAAGCGTAATAATATTATCCCAATGTTTCAGAGAAATTTGACAGTTCTCTTGGCAGAGCGGGTTTTACTTAATGTTTTCTTTGAACAAAACAAATCTTTTGTGAAAAAAAAATCAAAAAATCGAAATCAAAACGTTTGTTTTCTGACGTTAGGTCCAATTGATTGAGTAAATTTTCGTTACCAATCAATATATTGAATTATTCAGCATCAAAAATAACAAACAGGTCGGTTAATCTTCAAAGTTTCCAGTTTCAAAATCCTGATTGATTATGAGTACAGACAGCAAAACAAAATTACACAATGTCCCTCAGATTATCGTCGAGTAAATTGAAAGTTCTTCAAGATATAAGAGTTAAAAATTTGTAGTAGTCCAAGCCTCCCCGATAGCTATTATAACAAAATGACGAAATATTACTTTCAATTTTTCTCATGTAGATTAACTTAAGGAATCACTCTCTAGTTAGGAGACTATACCAGGGACATCAACAATAGTGGGAAAAATGAAATAATGTTCGCAAAATAAGCCCCAGAAAATAGGACCCTGGAGTAAAACAACAATACTGAATGTGTGGAGTCTAACAAGAAAACATATACTACAAATTGCATTTTCATTCCTCTAAATACTTGATGAAATTTGAGAACTAAAAGTCCTAAAAGGTTAAAGGCCAAACACTGTCCATTCTGTGAGAAGAAGAACTGTTGGAGGGCCCTTAGGCAGTTTGGACATTTTGAGGCCTATAACCTACTTAAAACAATTACCATATTGTGTTCATAATGTACTCTCTTCGAACTTTTTTCTCGTCCATTGTTTTAAGTAAGTATTGTCTACTAATAGATAGTTTTCGATAGGCCTGATTTTAGCGAAAGTTACCTCCCATTGGTCGCCATATATTGGAAGTCGACTCGGTGATTTTCCCTCTTTGTCTTACCAAGTTTAAGTGAATGTAACAGAAATCTTTAATGAGTATTTTTTAAATAAAATAGGCTTCCAAAAATTTATATACTTCAGACAAATAATGGTTTTTAATTCAAAATAGCATACCGGGTATATAAAAGTTTAAAAATTGGTTGAACAATGAAGGAATATATGAGCATTTGGACCTCCAGTGTGGCGGCCAACGGGAAGTAGCTAATTTGCTAAATTCAGGCCTATCGAAAACAATCTATTAGACTGATAGGGTGAAGGGTTTTTCCAATTAAAAGACACTTGCACATTCATGCAATTGTTAACTTAGTGGACAGTTACAGGTAAGTGCAATTTTTTACAACCGACTAAGGAATATCTTATCACAATGCATGAGATTTATCACCCTTTTGTTGTGATTGTGAATGCTGAAAGCATGTCTTCTTCCAAGGAAGCATGTTTTGATGCAAAACAATTTCAGATATGAATGGCAAATCATATGTCATTCTTGCGATATTTTCAGCCTAGGCTTGTCAAGAAAATGAACTTTGAGCTCAAGGTGGACATTTGATTTTTTTCAAATATTTCTCAACTACTGGTCAATGGTTTTCAAGGATGCAGAAGAACAAAGGATACGTAGAAGAAACATTTCCGTAATTTTATCAACAATATTCAGATAATTTAGAAAAAGATAATCATGGCAGAAATGTAAACGGGTAGTTATTGTGTTCTTTAACTGAAAGAGAGAATGTAACACGGTACCCAACGTTGATGTTTTCATGCTTAAGGACGTCAAGGTTATGAGTGATAAAGAAGTCAACAAAATTATAAGCTTTTTGTCGCCGAAATCAGAAACAAATCTGGAGATGGGTAGACGAGACTATTGACAAAACACCCTTGTATTCCTTTAGTAGAAAAAAACAACGGATTTGCTCCTGTAGAAAAATGACCAAAATTATTCAAAGTACTAATGAGAAAAAAAAGAATTTAAGAAGCGATTGATTCCTGCTAGGAGAATTGATATCCCCTCGTGTTTTGTTGGTGCAAATGACGTTCTAATAGAATTCAGATATATTTCCTTCAAATTTAAGTTTTGATATTCATTGTGAGTTGGAGTTTACATTCCCTCATTTATTGGAATAATTAAAAAGTATCAGTTTTTGTTTTCGTGACTTGGAATTGATTAAGTGATTACATAGTGAAACATTTTCGATTCATTGCCTGAAAAATATTTATTAAATTTTGTGTTTATTATGTTCCCCAAACGGAGTTTGGGAACATATTGTTTTTACTCGGTTTCTTATTAAGGTCTTCCGTCTCCAACGGAAGACCTTCTACTGATTCGTTTGTTTCTTTTCCACTATTATTATTATTTTTTTTTTTTCTTACCGATTTTGTGCAGGCGATTTCTCGAGAACGCCTTGACAGATCTTTATGAAACTTTCAGCAATGATGGCAAATCATATGAACTTAGGGCGTTTTTTTTTATTTTGCCGTCGTCACTTCTGGTCGCGAGATACGGCCAATTTTCTTTTTTTAAAGTGTCATTTTGTCCGGAAGTGTTCTCAAAAACGGTTTGCTATTGAGTCGTGAAACTTTCAGGGATGATAGATTGTGACAGGCTCTCTTGAATTTTGTATAAAGTTTTTGTTGCCGTCACGTCCGTTGTCCACCGGAAGTGGTTTAAAAATATGCAAAATTTTATTTTTTTCTTTTTTAAATGTTTCTTATATAGGCAAATAGAGTGTCTCGAGTATTATTATGTCCACCGGAAGTTATTTTTTCCAATCCGGAAGTAGTCCAAAAAATGAGCATTTTTCATCGAAATTATCAGGGATGATTCCTTCACACTCAGAGAGGAGTTAAAGGTAATTTTTAGTACTTCCGGTCACACCGGAAGTGAATTATAAAGACCGGAAGTTGTCTGAAATTTACAGATTTCACTCTTAAATGTGTTCTCACGTATTTAGAGGAATTGATATGAACTTTTTTTTCATTTTAAGTTGTTTTATGATCGTATCAAAAATCGAACGGAAGACCTACTCGTTGCTTGCAACGAGATCTCCTCTAGTTATTATTATTATTATTAAGGTCTTCCGTCTCCAACGGAAGACCTTCTACTGATTCGTTTGTTTCTTTTCCACTATTATTATTATTTTTTTTTTTTTCTTACCGATTTTGTGCAGGCGATTTCTCGAGAACGCCTCGACAGATCTTTATGAAACTTTCAGCAATGATGGCAAATCATATGAACTTAGGGCGGGTTTTTTTTATTTTGCCGTCGTCACTTCCAGTCGCGAGATACGGCCAATTTTGTTTTTTTAAAGTGTCATTTTGTCCGGAAGTGTTCTCAAAAACGGTTTGAGATTGAGTCTTGAAACTTTCAGGGATGATAGATTGTGACCGGCTCTCTTGAATTTTGTATAAAGTTTTTGTTGCCGTCACGTCCGTTGTCCACCGGAAGTAGTTTAAAAATATGCAAAATTTTATTTTTTTCTTTTTTAAATGTTTCTTATATAGGCAAATAGAGTGTCTCAAGTATTATTATGTCCACCGGAAGTTATTTTTTCCAAACCGGAAGTAGTCCAAAAAATGAGCATTTTTCATCGAAATTATCAGGGATGATTCCTTCACACTCAGAGAGGAGTTATAGGTCATTTTTAGTACTTCCGATCACACCGGAAGTGAATTATAAAGACCGGAAGTTGTCTGAAATTTACAGATTTCACTCTTAAATGTGTTCTCACGTATTTAGAGGAATTGATATGAACTTTTTTTTCATTTTAAGTTGTTTTATGATCGTATCAAAAATCGAACGGAAGACCTACTCGTTGCTTGCAACGAGATCTCCTCTAGTTATTATTATTATTCTTTTTTTTCTTCTTTGTTCTCCGGTACTTTTTTTGTCCGCGAGTGTTCTCAGAAACTGTTCACCCAACTGAGCTAAAACCTTTTTAGGGTTAATAGGTGTGTAGTGTAGGTGTGCAACACGAAGGTTATTTTGCGCGCATACGCATGCACGTGCGGGCGCGTGAAATGAGTGAAATGACGGATATACTTTATATAGCCATAACTTTAACATTTTTTTGATGAAAATTTTTAAAACTCATTTAATAAGGATGTATTAATAGTGTAGATAATGTGACACTGTCAAATTAGCACGAACTCACGCGCATGCACGTGCGCTTCAATCTGATTGGCTGCAACAAAAATCTCAATATCTTTTCTGTTTTTTGAAGAAATGCTATGAAATTTAAAATATAGGTATACTTTAGGATGTACTACAATATGATATATAACAATTGTCACGTAAACACGCGCATGCACGTGCGCTGCAATCTGATTGGCTTAAACTTTAAATGGGTATAACTCCTCTGATTTTCAACCAAACAGGATGGGATTTAAAACATAGATAGACATAGTGGACTCCTACAAAAAGGTATGGTCGTCATGCACATGCATGCACGTGCATGCACGTGAGATGGGTAAAATTAAAAATACACTTGATGAAGCGTATTTTTTAATACTTTTGGATTAAATGCTTTATTATTTTATTATATTAATGTATATAGATAGTGTAGACAAGATAATATGGTCATTACGCACATGCATTTACATGTGCACGCGTGCAGGTACTAAAATTGGATTTTAGTCGGTATACTTCAGGGAAACGTTGTTAAAGTGTAAAATGCATAGAGTTTGTCTTTTTTAATGAGGCTTAAAGGGAGTATGGCACCAAAAGGGAGTTGGGGAGCGTTTGGGGAACATCTGTAACGGTTCCCGTTACAATTAGCCCTAGCTTGTGTTGTGTTTTCTTAATCCAGTAATTTACCTGTAGCCATCCGAAAAAGTTATTGAAAACTGTCCATTATTTTATATATTGGAGATTTTTAAAATTATTGGACAGTTTTGGGTATCTTATTGGACTGTTTTGGGCATTGCAAGAAAAAGAAAGCATTAAAAGAACAAAAGATGATATCATACTACTGTTTTAAAGAATTATATAGGAAAGTGTCAATTTAATTAGTACCGACTTACTAGGCTACTAGAGACCTTCGGTGACTAGCAGACCAAAGGTAGACGTGTCATAATGTAAATCATATATACAGTGCCAATTTCGATGCACCAGAAAGTCGTACGTTTGAATATTATTGATTTTCATAACATTTTCTGATTTCGAATTTTCTAAAAGTAGCTTGAAAGTTATAAGTATCAACATGTAATTTACGCTACTTCTCGAAAAGATTGATTTACAATGCTCCTGTTGTTTCTCCTACTCTGCTTTTAATATGTTCGAGGAAAAAAGAGAAGGATTCATAAACTTTCACTGGGACCTGCTACAGTCCCTGAAACGTTCTACTTTCCCACCTGAACGATGAACGAACGCTGAAAGAACGCTGAAAGAACGCTGAACGAACGCTGAACGAACGCAGAGCGAACGGTGAGTGAACGATGTGCGAACGGTGAACGCAACTTGATGAACGATTTGTGAACGGTGAACGGTGAGTGAACGCAGAACGCGAACGGAGCGCGAACGCGAGCGCAAAGTGAACGGTGAACGAACGGTGAACGCAAGATGAACGATTTATTCGGAATGCCTTCGGTCTTTTCCTTGTATTGAAATTATTCTTTTATTCTGTAATGCAAATGTCAAAAATAAATATAAATACACAATAGATAAACAAAAGAGAAATAAATAGATAAATAAATAAATAATAATAAAAAATTCTACACATACGTATGTTTAAATCGATATTTTAATAACATGATTTTAATCGCCGTCAAACGTGTATTTGTTACCGCGTGTAGTTAAAAAATAAATTACTCTTATATAGTAAATACATATATGCTTATTCTTTTAACTAATAAAATAATGTGGACTCCAGAAGATAAAACTACTACTGAGATAAAAAATAGATAAATAAATAAATGAATAAATAAATAAATAAATAAAAACATTTTTTCTGCACATACCTAATATGTTTAAATCGATATTTTAATGACACTATTTTAATCGCCGTCAAACGTGTATTTGTTACCGCGTGTACTAAAAAAATAAATTAATCTACTTATATAGTAAATAATTATGCTTATTCTTTTCACTAATAAAATAGTGTGGACTTCTGAAGTTAAAACTGCTACTTATAGAATGAATTAATTACATTGTACGTGGTTGAAACAACCGTACATATATTTCCGTGCCAAAGCGATTCTGAGTAAAATAAAGGATTTTTTTTTAAATTCACAATTATCTGTTGATATTGACTGTTATTGTACTGCATAAAAATTCTCGTTTTATTTAAATTCTACTGCAAAATATTCTATGTGCCTTTTTATTCTTTTATTACGATTATTTTAGCTAACTTCTTCATGTAACTGTAGACATTTCCCGGCCGTGATTATACTCGGTCAACATGTTGGAAAGAGGCACTCAAATTATTTGTAATACATGTGTAGATTAAATTTTCAAAACTAAATAAGTAATGTGTTGTCATAGTTTTTATTGGACAGAGAAATGTACGCGAGAGAGAGAGAGAGAAAGAGAGAGGGATAACCCCCTCGATTCTCAGATATATGTTGTATCAAATAAAAATTCTAATTATTTTTCCTAAATATTCCAAGTAATAAAGGTTATAAAGGTAATCTTTTTTTTTTTTTTTAGATTAACAAATCCATTTGGCAGTAATCATTGGCTTTTATTTTCCATCATCAAGTTCACACAATTCACAGGAAGTCCTTTCTATATTTGTAGTAGCGTGCTTGTGCTGTCAATCAAAATAATTCGACACAGTGGAGGTGTGGAAATCGCGTTTCTCCGAACATGCCGAAGGCAAGGAGTCACTTAGTATTCCAAGAAATTTTAATATTTTTCCCTATCATTTCGATTTCTAGATCTGAATTTTGCATTCCTGCAGAAAAAAAATAAATCGAATATATACTTGGAGGGATAAAGTTTTAAATTGAATGTGAAACATATTCCTTGCCAATTTAAAATGCTACTGTCGGCACAAGTTTATACTAAAATACTATTGTTTAATGACTGTTTGATGTTGGTTTTAAGACTAATTTTCTTGTGTTACAATAAAAATTAAATATTAATTTAAATACACTTAAAAAACTCAATAAGAATTTTATTTCGGGAGAAAAGGCACCGGGGAGGGGGGGGGGGTCTTAATTATACTGAATAGCAAAAAGGATTTTTTTAAACATGTTTATGTAGGAGAAAGAAATTTTTCTTTTCTAATAATCTAGACTATTTTAAATAGTTGGTCTTTTATAAAATTTAAAACCACACCATCAACTTAATTAGCTCTAAAAATATTTAATTAACTGAATATTTGCCGTACTGTTCATAATTCTCAAACCTACATGTAGTTTAAATACGTGTTACTGTAGAAATAATTTTTTTAAGTATTTATAACACAATTAGCCAATGTGTTTGGATTAAGAAGACTTTTGTAAGTTCATAGTTTTATTTAATAAAGTCACAGCAAAGGTTAAACAAACAATGGTACATGGAAAGCTCAATTACAAAGATCTTGGAGCCAAGATAGTGAAAGCTCACATATACCCCATTCATACGACATGATTTGCATACCTCAGTATATTTTACTCATAAGTAAATTTACTCACATGTGCACTTTTTGTCGTATGAACTTATCTGCTCATATGTAAATTCTGCACAGTTGAGTAAATTTACACCTGGTCAGGACTAGGTGCAAATTAAATTTTGCATACATGTTATCGCAAATTATTAGTTCATGTGTGTAAATTTGTCGTATGAACACGCAGCAAAACTTATGTATGTATTTTGTTTTATTTAATGCATAAATCTCCATTTTTAGAGTTGTTTCGGCTGTTTATGCATTGTTGTCTATATCAGTCTATTAACATGGCGGCTAGAAAGCAAAATATTTTTTTTTTAAATGGATTTTTTATGGTCATCATTGCTGTACTTCAAGGACAGCTAAAAGTAGTATGAGTTTTATAAGGGAACTGCTTTTAAAAAAGGATATGCCGCGTTGTTCTAGCATAGTTCTTTCCACAAATGGCTTTTTCAACTCTGAAAACAAGGCTCCACACTATATATATGGCACGCCGAATTCATAAAATGAGCTAAACATAGTTTCACACATAATAAACTACGTTTATCAGTTGTAAACTATAGATTACGGACTGTAAAGTATAGTTAACAACGTTAATCTATATTTTACAGCTGTAAACCATAGTTAACGCGAAAATCTATGTTTCACAACCGTAAACTATACTTAACACCGAAAATCATTTGCGATTTGAAACATAGATTATCTGATGAATACAGTTTCACGGCTTGTAAACTACGGTTAACAACTCTTAACTATAGTTAATGTTCTGATAAATCTAGTTTCATGATTTGTGAAACTATGATTAACAACTCTTAACTATATTTTGCGATTGTAAATTATAGTTTACAAACTTGAATTTATGTTTATCAACAGAATCTATTGTTAACGCCAATAACAGACAGATAAACTTAGATTAACATTCATAAACTATAGTTAACAACCGTTAAATATAGTTTTAAAGATAAAAACTATAGTTAACGAATAATTAACTATAGTTCACGATTATGTACTATAGTTTACATCGATAAATCTAGTTTATCAACCGTGAAACTAATGTTAAGCTCATTTTTGTGAATTTAGCGTGCCATAACTAAATCTCCAGTCTCCTCTTAGATAAATTTGAATTTGCAAAGACGTGTGCATCTTGCACCCTTTCTGGCAAACCTATGTTCATGCCTAAAAATTATAAGAATGTAACTGTGATCGAGCAAATATGTGCCCTGCAGGATCAATAAGTAGTTCCCTTACTATTCTAGTTGTCTTTATGGGAGCTGTGATAGGAATAGGCATTACATCAATTACCCGGGCCCCGTTATAGATTGACGTTCTTCTACTTTTTTAAACCAAGGCAAGCTACCGATTTATAAATTTATGCTACAGGAATTTCAACAACCCTGTTGAAAATAAGCATTTTTAAGTATTCTCGATCCTTGATCCCATGCATTTCTAGGGGATTCGTGTTTATTTCTTATTCACATATTTGTTTTGTTTGAATTTTTTACAAATTGATCGCCCATTTCATTCTCATGGAGAAAACATATAATATTCAAGCAAAAACTTTATAATGACCTCGCAAAGTTGATGTACTCTAGATTTTCAAACACCAAAATATTTTCAATCGTACTTTATTCTGCTGAAGACGCCACACACGGGATGGCAACATAATTCCATCTTTTTCTTAACTCCCGACGGCTTTTCTATAGTCTTTAGGACCGATGTCAACGCATTTTTCCAATTTTAAACCATGATTTCAATTTATTTTCCTCTTTTCGAGTGTGAATTTTTCTTCGAGGGACATTCAAAAGTTAGTCTTATACCCAAATAGTAAGAAAATGACCTTTTTCTTTAAAAGTCCACAGTTTTGAATCTGTGGATCTCCTTATTTTATATGAAAATATAAGGATTTACTTACAGTACATAAATCTCGTCTGAACGCACAGCAAATTAACTTTTACTAACGTGTGTATAATTACTTATATGTAAATTTGCACACATAAGCAAATTTTCGTCGTATGAATGGGGTAATAGTCATTATGTCACATAAGTCCCAGAGCTAAGTTCGTAAAAGCTCTCATAGTTCGTATCGGAGCTGAGATGTTAAAAGCTCTTATAGTCCGTCTCGGAGCTAGGATGGTAAAAGCTCTTAGTAGTTCATCTCGGAGCTAGGATCGTAAAAGCTATTGATACTCAGTACGCACATCCTTTTGTACAAGAAGCTGCATCATAGGGTTCACATATTTGGTAATAGCAATTAGTTAGTTAGAGTGTCACTTCATTAATATTAATATTGTCCGCCCTCACTGAAGCTCTGTCTCCCATCTCCTTATAGGATACGGCAATGTCCTCTGTTTACATTAACATTATGCATCTTGCACATTCTTCAGTTAATTAGATGGCTGCAGCTCTGCACAAAGTGTGATTGGAAGTGTCAATGCTCGAGAATAACACATCGTAAAAACTAATTGTCCGTCAAATGAAGACGCTCTGTTATTGTATTCTATCTCCCAGATTTTGTAAACAAGTTCGTAATTAAGATATTATTGTCCGTCGCGCTACACACTGATAGTATCAATTATAATTCATAACACAATATTAAAACATAGATAAATGTACTGTACAAATTAATATATCAATTAAACTTATAATTTACACGGTCATTGTGTTACATATTCTTGTCCTGTAAAATACTTGGATTAATTATTATACATCCATTAATAATTTGTCCTCTTTAAAATTACATCAAATTGATGCCGTGCGTGAAGCATTTGTACATTGCCCTTTTTTGAATTCAATATTTTAGCATCGTTCTACATACATGCAGGTACTTAATGTATTAATTATTTTCAAGGGAAAATTCATGAAATAAGCTACAGCTGAGTTATAAAAATAGAAATATAAATATCATAGATAATTTTTGAAATGAAATAATTATTCTTTAAACATGATATCTAAGTTATTTCATTAAAAACATGTTAATCCTTACCATCCAAAAGATAAGTCCTTTCACTTCGGAGTTCCGAATGACAATGAGGACTGAACGATAAGTGAACGGTGAACGCAAGGTGAACGCAAAGTAAACGGAACGAAGAGCGAACGGTAAACGTTTTGTGAACGGTTAACGCGAGCGCACGGTGAACGGTGAACGCAATACTGTGAACGAAGAGCGAAGGGTGAACGCACGCTGAACGAACATTGAACGAACGCTGAACGAATGGTGAACGAACGGTGAGCGAACGGAAAAATGGGAAAGTAGAACGTTTCAGGGACTGTATGTATCTCAATTTGCAAGGATATGTTGACTGTGTAGATTAGAAATCCAGTGTAGGTATGGTAACTCAAATTCAATTTAATGGATAAAAATGGGGATAATAGTATTCTTACAGAATTATATAAAATTTACAAAGATCTTGGAGGAAGGAATAACTATTAAGTTAACTGGATATTTATTGGGTCGTGGGAAAACTTCACATGTATAAAGCAAAGAATACTGAATTACAAAACAGATTGCTTTTCTGCTCGATAACTTGAAAGTATTTAACAATACTAGCGCTTACTTGAAAATAGTTCAGTATGTTTAAAACAGTGCTTCTACAGAAAATATCAATATGAGTTATACAGCATATAATATTGTGGCAGTAATACTTTTTATTTTCCTTTTTGTGTATGACAGGGTGTGTTAGGATGTGTGTATGTAAGTGGTTTTGAATGAGAGTGATTGCGTTAAACGAAATATTTTTATGTATATCTGTATATGAATAATAAATAAGTGAGAGTTATGTTTTAAAATTGAGCATGTGATAAGAACGAATCTGGTAAAACAATGTTTTATCAAACTTATTTTGTTTTTAATTCGTATTGGACTCCAATGTATAAAAAAATCTAACAAGTAAATAGCATTACAATGAAACATTTCATCTTTAAAAGATGTATTGCGTACAATATTCATAAAGGTGTGAATTCAACAAGCAAGAAACATACATGTATCATCTTCATCAATGAGTCGATGGCATTCAAGCCAGTAACTGCAATACCCAGGATAGGACCGGTATATGGTATGGTAGAAGATTGGCTGAGAAAGGCTTTAGTTCGGTCTGTATCATATTATACTCCTGATTGTTTTTTTCTTTGTGAGATAAAAAAATATATGGCACTTGATCCCACCTCTGATGTTTTAGAGGTCTGGTTTTTGCTTTGCTCCTATTTTGTTTTGTTTTAAGGACTTTGGTATTGAATACTGTTTGTTATTCCCAAATCCTTCATATACGCATACGAATTCATCAATGAGAAAGAACAACTAGACAGATAGGCCAACTTGAACTTATAAAAAAAATGATTTGTTTTGCAGGCACCCCAAGTTTATGGGATATTTGCAAAAGAATGAAGCTGACTTCAAACTGTGGTTTCACGACATTTGCAGAGCTAGTGCAAAAACCCATTTTGCCTGTTGTCTAGCTTTCCAGGCGTGGAGTGACAATTTTCTGTAATATAATGTAAACATCCTGGCCATAAAAAAAACAAGGATGGAACTTTTATGGAGAAATCAATATGTTTAAGGAAAAAATTGTAAACAAACTTTTTTTTAGTCGACTTTATTTATTTCCATATACTTGTAAGAGGAATACAAACCAACTTAGAATAGTGTACAGAATTTGAAATGTAATAGTTTATATAAAAAGAGGTTTAAAGGTACTTGGACACAGATTTGAAGTCAATATTTTCTCAGAAAAAATGTATAATATCACGAATTATATATTTTCATAGCTTTTCACACAAAAATTAATTAAAATCTTATTTTATTTAAAAGTTATTAAAAGTTATTAAAACTTCAAAATTTTTTGCGGGTTTGTTTGACACATCCTTGCACTTTCACAAATTTTAACTTTATTCTTAATCCTTCGGACAAGTGGCAATCTTGTTGTGTGAAAGTGAAAAATTTAAAAACTTTAATCCAGAAAAATAATTTTATTCAGAGTAGAAATGTTAGAAAGCAAAACTCCTTCAAAAGTATCATCATTCCGAGCTAAGTGTTGTGTGCAAATCGATCACACTCGTGTTATGTACACAGTTTTTGTAAACAGGGCAAGAGCTCTATTATTGTTGACTGTTTACAATTTTCCGGGTGCGTTATATTGTCGAAGTCTGCTCACCAAAACTGCACGGACTGAGAATATATTGCGTGTTTGTATTGCTTTCGAACATGTCTACTCTGAATTTCTGGATTATAGTATTAATATTTTTCATTTATACACAACAAGATTGCCACTTTTCCTAAGTATTAGGAGTAAAATTAAAATTCCTGAAAGTGCAAGGATGTGTCAATCAAACCCGCCAAAAAATTTGAAATTTTAATAACTTTTAGATTAAATAAGATTTTTAATTAATTCTTGTGTGATAAGCTATTAAAATATATAAGTCGTAATATGATAGAGAAAAAATTAACTTGAAATCTGTGTCCAAGTACCTTTAAGAGGAAATAGAAATCATTTGACAAGCTCGAGATATATTTAATGAGTAACGAGTGTTGTTTTTTTTTTCCGAATCCTTTACTCGATATCCCTTAATGTTGGAATTTCCGAAATTAATTTATTTTTTCGGCAGATGTACAAGGAGAAAAAAACTTTCTGAAATTAAGTAATTCTTTTTCAACCTTAAAACAAACCTTTTCAACTGAATGAAAGAATTTCTGAAAGAAAAAAGAACTTAAAAACGAAATTCAGCTGTTAGTTTGAAATATGAAAAAAACGAACAGTAAGTGAGCTAAGTAAATGTCCTCTAAAACTTAGCTAATTTAGAGGAGTGCGCATCTCCTATCGACCAGTCACACCCGCTGTTTGCTCCTTGTCATGATAAAATAAATGGAAAGAAATTGCGGATAATTAAGTGTAAAAATAATGGCCTAACAATTTATATAAAAACAGTCATTCAACATTCGATTTAGCGATGGACTGTTTTTCTTGACAAGGTCATTGAATCGACTATAGGATTTGCGAAATATTAACTTTAAACGAAACTGTTGATATCCTTGTTTATACAAATTTTTTTTTCCGTAGCTTGCCTCTTCATAGAAATTTTTTGTTCGTTGAGTACCTTCTTGCGCATCAGATCCGACTTTGTGGTACATTTAATTTCGAGATGAAAGGGATATCGAATCAAAGTTGGAATGAAAATGAGAATTGTTAATTGATAAATCGTCTTTATATAAATGATGAATTGAAGGTAAAGCAAGAAACTTCTTATTATTCAGAAGTTTTTGAATAAATTCTGCTTCATATGAAACAAAACTAGATTTTCGGAAGACACTACGTTGATATTGTCATTCAGAAACTTTCTATATATCAACGTTGGATATACGTATATCATTAGAGGCAACCGATTTCAGAAAATTCAGCAGAATTCAAATTCGCATGGCGGACAAGTCCATGTGATAAAAACAGACAATTATAGAAAAGTATGCATAGAATTGCTAGGAACTGATCAATTACTGTACTTGTATCCATGACGTTCAACGATTTGCACATATACAACAGATGTCGTGTTGTTGTTGTTTATATAGACCTGCAGCTGTGCAGTCCTGCAAGTGTAATATGCACATTATTGCTGAAGTACACTGGAGGTGACAACCAAACTGCAAACATGTCGAAACAGCATTCCAGTGGAAGATGCCACAGGTCAATTGAAAATAAATAAACAAGAAACATTTATTTAGATATTGAGATTTTTATTTTGTACGAGTTTCTCCTGTCTGAACACAAAAGTACGTTTTTTTCAAAAGCTAGTTCAAGCTTGAAGGTCAGGTCTTAAATACAAAAAACATGTTGTTTTCATTTTGTTAAATATCTATAGACGAGGTCTTAAACCGAGAACAAAAAAATGTAAGCACAAAATCTTTTTAGACAAATGCATATTAACTCGTATGTTCTATAATACCGGTATTGCTCCAATACCTCAGTTCATATAACATTACTCTTCAAATCAAGACATCTCAAAATACACTTGCCTGTGTGTGGTTTTTACATTGTTTATTATTCAATCCACTGACGTGGAAATAAAGGAAAGAAAAGTATCTCAAAAATCTTTTGGGCCCTGTGTGAGAAAACAAAAGCTAACCAACACCATCTTCCAACTGATGCAATGTTTTATCTCCGTGGATTGTCACAAATCAAAACAAACCATAACAAATCAATCAAATAACATTTTATATCTTCTTATCCTAACCTAAGTTTAGCAGTATACCGTACTAATTTATCGTTTTAAAAAATCATTACTTAAGATGGCAAGAAATTTTATATCTAAAAGGATAATCTAAAATAAAATAGTTTATTTTTAACACGGCTTGAAGCAGACGACAATTTGGAATAATTGGTCCATATTAATTCATATAAATTCAGCAAATAATACCTGAGTAGTTCGTTATTAGAACTTCAATCATTTTACTACAGCAAAAACACTTATTCACTTATACACTTGCAATGCACTTGACAATATAATTTTTTTTAGAAGTCGTGACCGATACACTTCCTCTTCCAGTTATGTGCCTGGCACCAAAGTTGGGCATAATCGCACATAATTAAAAGGTTAAAATCATGCTGAGGAAGGCCTCGTTAAAATCTGGATAAAATCTTCAATAATTAAAATGGGTAGAATTTGGGACTGATTCGGGCTTTGAAGGCCTCCATCGAACCAGCTTACACTATGGCTGGTGTAAGTGAGTTCCAGATTACTACTCCGGTTGGAAAGAAGGAGTCCTGATAACATTTTAGTTAGCAAACTGGTTGTAGGAACCTCATAGTATGTCCTCTAGTGTTACAGCTGTTTACAGGATGTGAATGACTAGATGGTATGTCTATGTAGCCATTTACAATCCTGTACACCATGGTGGCTCGTGATGTTATCCGCCTGGACTGCAGGGTATCAAGATGGAATTGATTGAGCATGGATGTTACGCTGCTCTCCCTGCTGTAGTCGCCCATGATTTATCGTGCTGCTCTTATTAATATGGGTCTTGTTGGTATGATCCAATACTGTAGAGGCATATTCCTCCTGAGGTCTCACTAGGGTCTTAAAGCTGGTTGCCTTAATGGACCGTGGGCAACCAGAAAGGTTACGACTCAGGAAAGCAGTGGAGTTGTTGGCTTTTCTGGCAATGTTAACATGTGGTCCCCAATTGAACTTGTTGTCGATTGTAACGCCCAGGTACTTTTCTGGTGGTGAACTGCAAAGTTTGGCCATGGATGGAATAATTGGCCTAAATCAGACGCCTTTTGTTGGTGATGCGTATAACTTCACATTTCTCTGGGTTGAAGCTTATCAGCCACTCAGACTCCTATACTTCGCAGGGTTATAAGGAAGCATACAAAATATTCAACCTTAAATAAATCAGTGCTACATGATGATGTCATAGTAGGCGAGATGACGTAAATTTTAGAATACAAGTTTCCGTAATAATGGTATTTAGAGATGTAATTTAACTCTAAAAAATGAATAGAAACGTGAAAACATAAACAAAAATAAAACGTTTTTTTTATTTTGTAATGCTGTGTCTGTCATTTTGATTAAAATCTACCAGTGATGACGTCATATGTGTACATCCAGTTATTTGGGAATTGATCATGTGTAAAGAAAATCTGGCTAAAACGGCATGTACAAAGATTCGTAAAAAAGGAGTTTAAAAGGAAATATCGTGAATATCATGTGAAATTCACTTGGAGTTCAATTAATTAAACAGGTATGCTAATTTATTTTCATCGACTCTATTTTCTTTCGAAGACAGCCAGCTATATACGTATTCCGGTCTTTCCTCTGTCATTCGTGACAGAAATATTGCAACAGAACAACAATAAGCTGGATATTTCAAAACATAAGATTTGTACAGATGGAGAGTTTGCCTTCTGACAATCTTGGAAAGTGCTGCTAGAATCCCGAGTTAAGCATGGCTTTACGAAAAATCTCGGTTTACATGTATACAATTCAAAACATAGGGTAGGTTTCATGCGAATGTGTGGACTAATTATTTTACTGACAGGACAGTTAGATTCTTTTTAGGCAAAACATGTTTTTCATCTATATTATTTACGCAAAGACATTATCAAACTCCGGGGTATTGTTGTTCTGTTAGCTCTTTTATTAAGGAAAAGTTCGCTATTTATAGAAGTCACATGATGCCGTGGCAGCGATACACGTCTTTGCGTTAGACACTCTTTTATCTGTATTCAATAGTTAATAGCAGTTTACTATTATCAGCAGTTTTGGTAATTATCAAGTCTAAATTTCCCGAGAAATGACTTAAATGCTTCTTTAACATACCCGCGTTGTAGATGGTTCAAGTCTTCCTGGAGAGTGATTCCTCCTCAGTTGCTATCCTACGGTAAAGTAGACTATCATCAGCAAAGAGCCTTGCTGTTGATTTGATAGGGGATGGTAGGTCATTGATGTAAACCAGGAACCAGTGGGCCAAGCACTGACATCTCTCCATCGACGACTACTTGTTGGCTTCTGTCGGCTAGAAAGCTTCTGATCCATTCCAGGGTCTGTCTTCTCACACCATAGTGCTCCAGTTTGAGGGCTTATCGATGGTGGGGGACTTTATCAAAGGCTTTGTTGAAGTAAAGTAGGACTGCATCTACCTGTTATCGTTGGTCGAAGCTACTTGCTAGATCATAAATAGTTGTTATCAGTTGACTTTCGCATGATCGTCTCTTCCTAAAACCAAGTTGTTGGTCTGAGAGGATGTTATTTCTCTCCAGGTGATTGATGATATGGCTATGGATTATATACTCCAAGGTCCTACTGCATACAGATGTTGAGAGACACTGGACGGTAGTTAGATGCTTTGGATTTGTCGCCATTCTTGAATAATGGTGTGACATATGCTGTCTTCCAATCGTCTGTGACTTTCCCTTGGTATAATGATGATTAGAATATGATGGTCAGTATAGGAGACACTGATGTTGCCATTGCTGTCAAAAATCTGGCTGACATGTTGTCTGGTCCACTAGCCTTGTTTCGGTTAAAATTATGCACCAAATAAAGATTTTAAACATAAAGGCTAATTCTGACCATGACCTAGAAATTTGACCAATTAAAGTCACTGCACATCCATTGACCAGTGGCACTCTGTGAGTGAAATATGAGCCAGATTGGGCCAAGGAGAGAAAAGATATGCTCCAAACAAAGATTTTTCATACAAGTCTTCTTTGACCTTGACCTTTGACCTAGAAACATGGTTCAAGGTCACTGCACACCGGTTATCCTAAGGACTGTTTGGGTGAAGTATGAGCCAGATTGGGCAAAGGAGAGAAAAGATATGCTCCGGACAAGGACTTTTCACACAAGTCTGCTATGACCTTGACCTTTGAACCAGAAACATGGTTCAAGGTCACTGCACATCGGTTACCCAAAGGCACTCTGTGGGTGAAGTATGAGCTAGATTGGGCCAAGGAGAGAGAAAAACTCTGGACAAGAATTTTTCACACAAGTCTGCTATGACCTTGACCTTTTAACCAGAAACATGGTTCAAGGTCACTGCACACTTTTTACCCAAAAGCACTCTGTGGGTGAAGTATGAGCCATATTAGGCCAAAGGGAGAGAAAATATGCTCCAGACAAGGATTTTTCATACAAGTCTGCTTTGACCTTGACCTTTGACCTAGAAACATGGTTCAAGGTACTGCACACCGGTTATCCAAAGGCACTCTGTGGATGAAGTATGAGTCAGATTAGGCCAAGGAGAGAGAAAATATGCTCCGGACAAGGATTTTTTATGCAAGTCTGCTTTGACCTTGACCTTTGACCTAGAAACATGGTTCAAGGTCACTGCACACCAGTTATCCAAAGGCACTCTGTGAGTGAAGTATGAGCCAGATTGGGCCAAGGAGAGAGAAAATATGCTCCGGACAAGGATTTTTCATACAAGTCTGCTATGACCTTGACCTTTGACCTAGAAACATGGTTCAAGATCACTGCACACCGGTTATCCAAAGGCACTCTGTGGGTGAAGTATGAGTCAGATTGGGCCAAAGAGAGAGAAAATATGCTCCGGACAAGGATTTTCCATACAAGTCTGCTATAACCTTGACCTTTGTTCTAGAAACATGGTTCAAGGTCACTGCACATCGGTTACCCAAAGGCACTCTGTGGGTGAAGTATGAGCCAGATTGGGCCAAGGAGAGAGAAGATATGCTCCGGACAAGATATCTCGGACGGACTGACGGACGGACAGCTGGACGGACGGACAGACTGATCACTATAGGGCGCCTGCCGAGCAGGGCCCTAATAAAATATAAACACGGTGTCAAAGACCACGTATGAATGAGAGAATGAGGCATATTTTAATTCTGGTTGGTACGCTGTATTTGCTTGGATAAAATATTTACTTTATATCGATTACTTCACAATGACTTGTGTCAATTGCAAGAGGGTTTCAATCCTCCTGACGAAACATTCAAGTTTTGCACAAAATGATGTCTTTTTTTATGAATAAACATCTTTTTTCGGGAGGTCGTGAGTTCGTATCTCGTCCGCGAATGACCTAAGTCGATAAAAAATGGGTAGCAACTGTTCGTTCGCCATGCGTTCCGCACTTTGAAGTGAAACTCAGGGTCCTTCGGATGAGACCTTAAAAACCGAGGCCCCGTATCAGCGGCAGGCGTTGGCACGATAAAGATCCCTCACTGCTCAATGGCCCTGAGTGCCGAGTAAAGGTCAAAATTTGAAGCCATTAACCAGCATACGGTGACGTCTCCATTTGAGTGAAAAAATTCTCGAGAGGGACGTTAAACAATATACAATCTATCAATCAATCTTATACCAAATGAATGAAAATTAAATTACAAGGAATTAATTAAATAGCTTTGTATTTTATATGGTATAAACTGGGTTGGAACAAATTGCACTTTTTATAAACCGCGAAAGCGTAAATAAGCGCTTCGCGGTTTATAAAGCGTAAACTGTCCTAACTTAGTTTCTACAGTATAACATGGGAAGCTATTAAATTCATTCCTTAAATAAATGTTTACTACCGCTATCTACTGCGTATGTAATACTAGTCAGACTTATTAAACAATAATATTTTTTTTTAATCCAAGTAAATGTAAGCCTCATTCATAAAGTCTCCTGACACTCAATATTCTCCATCATAAACATTAAACTTACTTTAAAATTCTTATCAACATATACATGTAATATTATGACGTAGTATTTTAAAAGAGAAAAAGACTTTTTCTAAGTTTATGAGATTTTAGCATGTATGAAAAAGAAGGAATTTGGCAATAAATTAAATATTAAATGAACTTTATAAAGTTCGTGAAAATGCTTGATTGAGGGGAAACGGTATGTGCGTGATTTTGCGATGGAAATAGAAAATGGTATATGCCTTAAAATGCGTGACCAATGGGAAGAGGGTTTACAGATCGTATTCATGAAACACTGAAATAACAGGTATTACGTTTATCTCTTTAATATTTTACACTCTCTCCCGCAGTGACACATTTTAACGCTCATACCATTTCTTATTTCTCAATCTTAATCTTAAAATGAAAAAAAGACATAGGGCAAATATGGCATTCCATAATCTCCCCTAGAAACGGAGTTTTGGTACTTTTTACCCGTGGGAGAATGTCACAGGGAATATACATATGAAAGTTTATTGTATACTAGTATTTATAGATTTACTATGTTTTATGCTTAAGTTTGTGTTTTATGCTTAATGTCAATATAGTTACTGATACATTTATGATATAGTATCAATTAAAATTTCCCTTAACACCAAAATTTTATGATTACAAAATTATTTACGCAAAACTTTAGAGAAACTCGTACCACGCTATAAAGTGCTTGCGGGAAAACGGTCACGTCATATTTCTTTGACGCGATCAATAAGTGTATATCACATAACAATTCAGTAAATTGTAAAGAGTTAATGTTAAGCCAACTTATAAGACAACATATTCAGAATGTAAAGGAAAGAAATGGCATGTACCTAAGATTTTTTAACAAACAAGGAACAGCTAGTATTTGGGGAAAATTGCCAAATATGTTAGTTATTCGGGAGCTAAAAGGTCATAGAGGCCGAAATGAAATGCAATGATAACGAATAGTTTAATCATCCAAAATGTCTTGCTATATATAGATAACAATTACAAGTTGGGGAAATTGCAACATACGGATACACGGAGCAAAATTAATATCCCCCAATTTGAGTGAAAGTTTGTGACAAAAATGACAAATTAACATTATAATGTATGTATAGAACAGAATACTATATGAAGTTGGTAATCTACTTTTAAATTTTTATGTACATTTCAGATACACAGGAGATATATCAACTAGAGTGCAATTAATGTATGTGGTATCAGAGGGGGGAGGGGGGACTATTCGTTGAATAAATCAAAGAAAACACTGAAATGGTTACCGGTAACTACGGATTCGATGGTCATATGATAGTATATAAAATTCGAAAGAACTTCAAAATTAAAAAAGTTTTTAAGAAAAAGACTACAGTACGTGGACCATATATTACGACGGCGTATTCGTGCCATTTTAACAATGTAGAATTTTTTTTAAAATCGTTTGTACGATTTAATAAATCGTTTGTACGATTTAATAAATCGTTTGTACAATTTGATAAATCGTTTGTACAATTTAGTAAATCGTTTGTACAATTTAATAAATCGTTTGTACGATTTAATAAATCGTTTGTACAATTTAGTAAATCGTTTGTACAATTTAATAAATCGTTTGTACAATTTAATAAATTGTTTGTACGATTTAAAAAATTGTTTGTACGATTTTTCAAACAAATTATACAAACGATTTATTAAATTGTACAAACAATTTATTAAATCGTTCAAACGATTTTCAAAAAATTGTCTACATTGTTAAAATGGCACGAATACGCCGTCGTAGTATATACGTGTGTTTCTAACCGAAATACAAGTAAATTTCTTGGTTTCATTAATACTCGTGTAGGTTCGTTCACATTTTCTACAATGATCTGTCTACTCTAACTGAGAGTGCTTTCATAGCAAAATTGTTAAATTTTATGTCCGATTGGCTTATAGTTTTCATTTTGAAGAATCGGGTTATAAAGTTTGACACGTGTAACCCATAACTCGGACTTGACAAATGCTCTGGACTTAAACGGAAGAAATCTATAATTGGAGAAGCAGATCTGATTGCGATTACACACGTGTAGCACAGCTCTATTGTACGCGGATTTTTTTTTTTCGGAGGTCCCTGACCCCCTCCCCCTCCTCTTTATAGAAAACCATTGCTATAGGCCTGTATCAATCTGTATTTGGATTAATATTGCTGTTTATCTAATATTAATTTGCGAGTCTTGATGCACACAACTAATGCCCGCGAAGACTTGTTTTACCTTTTAAAACCTAGAACTTTTTGAAGAATGAAGTTTCATATGCTTGTGCCTTAGAATCAATGTTTAGTTAATATATTTAAGGAATCACTGTCTAGTTTTGAGAGTATGCCAGGGCATCAACAATAGTGGGAAACATGGGATAATTTGCATAACGGGCGAAGCCCGTTATGCTAAAATTATCCCATGTTTCCCACTATTGTTGATGTCCCTGGCATACTCTCAAAACTAGACAGTGATTCCTTATATTTCCATTTCATTGTGAAATGCCAATTTCAATAGTCCTCGCCCACTGACGTCAAACACAAAGGCAGCCGCACGAGATTTACATGCATATTTGGCCTCCTTAGCGTCAGACACAGAGACAGATGCGCACGAGATTTGCATGCGTATTAGGCCTCCTTAGCTCCTGACCTATCGACCTGCCTAATTTACATTCCGGCAGAATTATCAGGAAATAAACTCCGTCAACTTTCAAAGAGTTATCACAGAGAAAAAAATAGAAATGGAAATATAAATGAATATGCAGAAGAAAGAGTTTCGGATGCGCCGATGAATATATAAATACGATATGCAGATTTAAAATCGTACTGTAGACGTACTTAATTCCGCGTGGGATTAATTTCCGCTTTGTACGCAAACACAATTTTTCCGCGGAAATCTGTCACAGCGTGGTAACGATTCATAAGGACATATAGTGACAATCCAAGATATCTTCGTAATTTCATGCTTGCGGATTGAATAGAAAATTTATTTCCTCGGAATTATGAACCCTTGGAATTAAGAATCTTTACAGTATTCTAATTCAATGGGTCAAATTATTCTACGGGCAAGTTGTCTACGGCGAGAATTCTTTCAATCGGCTTTCCTCGGCTGACTCCGCTACGCTCCATTCGGAGTTAGTGTGCGAGGTACGAGCAACCCGAGGAGCTCCAAGTTGAACTCTCTAGCATTCTCGTGAATGAGTAGCCTTACACATGCCCATGGAATCCGGTATAACCTGGCTTATATATCTTTTGAGTTTACGATTTCTTTATCATAAAGATTTTTTTTAATATTATGAGTATATAGCAAAGATATGACAACTTAACTGCATTATAAAGCAAGAAAAGACTGCACAATATAAGTGACGGAAAAACAAAGGCAAGGTCATGGTACCATTGTTCGCTCAACCTTGTAAACAACATTCACCTGGGGCATGCAAAGCTGAGAAAATATGTTCTTACAACTTTTTAAAAACATTGTATCGAAATTGTTGGTCTACCTACATGTACATGTATATTCATTTTATGTCCTTGAAACCATGGTTACTTATCAATTTTTTTCTACGTATGCCTACAATAGGGAAGAAGAAGAAAAGCATTATTTTTGTTATTGAACGTACAGAAATTATTTTTACCTTTTTCCCCATTAAATAGATTTTTAGGTTCTGAAACTCTCAATTTCCTGAAACCTGATACTTTCAGGAATTGAACAAAATTTACAAGGGTAATGCAAAAATTCTTTGTTAATCAATTTTTTTCGAATTCCATTTGATTCTTCAAGAGCTGTCTAGATTCCCATATAAATCCTGACAAATTAAATAGCAAGAACTTCAAATACTTGCCTTTCGTCTTGTCTAAAAAGATTTAAAGGTTAAACCCGATGAAATATTTTAGTGTTTGTATAAAACAAAAAGATATTATTCTCTTGAAGAAAATTGTTTATGCTTTACATTGAAGAGCGTCCGACAAGAACGAAAACGCTTAAGGTAGTGAATTAATACATCGTTGTCGCTAGATCTGTTCACGGTCACTCTTCCATATATGTAAACATTTTCATTACTGAGTGAATTTTAAAAAGAATCGAGAACTCTAACAAATTCAAAAAACACAGTCAAGAGTTAATTAGTAAATCGGAAGATAAATATATGTGAATGTTTCCAGAAAGGTAATGTTTCTTTGTCTGAGTGAACACTTAAGAGAAATGACAATTTTGGATACATAAAAGAACGCGCAGGACAAAATCGGAAATGCTTTGAGATTTGCATTGCAACTGGAAACATGTTCATCCGGTATAGTAAAGCGGATATATTTAAACGTGATTTAACAGTGACTTAGGTTCAAGAGTACTGTTTCTGAACAATTTCTCGTGTTCTAATGATATAAAAGAAAGCGTCTTAAAGATTGATTGCTGGTTTGTTCTTAAATATTTACGTTTCTTGTCACAGAGAATTTTTTTCATATCGAGAATCTTTGACAATTTAACTGCGATGAGTAAGTACTAGATGAATAAGAATCAAATGCATTAAAAAGATAAAACACTTTGATTTAAGGATAACATATATGTGCATGTCATAAAAGAATGCTGCAACTTAAATCATGTTGCAAACATTTTATTTTTTCCAACATGTACTTATTTTATAATGAAATAACTGTTTGAAAAACATCAATTTATTCTTATATGCATTTAAAATGTAGTTTTTCCGAATAAATAATTAATAGAGAGGTTGAGATCTTAAACTTGTACGCGTACGTGTACTTGTAGAAATTTTGACGTACCCGTACACGTTATTTTCAATTTGTCCGTTGAGATTTTTATGACGTGTAACATGTACGTGTACAACGCGATCGACGTTTCTGTTTCAACTATTCAGAAGGTTTTTTTGTCTTCAATTTGTAAACAAAACTTGATGAAAATAAGTGCTCTTGAAAGTAAACATCCTTTATAATGTATAACACTCACATTTTCACACTTTAATTGGCTAATTTTTATTATTAAAGCTACACGTTTTCACTATCGTGTAGATTCCATTTTACAAGTTTTACGAACGTGTAGCAATCTTGACGTCACTAAAATTGATGACGTAATACACACAGAATTTAGGTTATTCCCCTACTAGACGTACCCGTACACGTACACGTTTGAAATCTCAGCCTCTCTAATATTGGATTAAAAACACCTTTTGAGATCTTTGTTGATTTTTGTAGATTGAGTAAAAATTATTCATGTCTATACGTATGCAATAATGGGTGACTCAGCATATCCCACCACGGAAGAAACAACAAATGCATGTAGAAGAAACCGGCTTTTACTAGGCCCCTGTACGGATCAGCTACGAGATGTTTTGCGTCATGAAGTCCCCCCGAATACTTTTTCTCTCGTTATCAAGCAAAAAGGAAACAATTTACAACATCTGAATGCGCATCAGAAAAAGCTGCTTTTTCCAATAAGTGGGTATTATCATGGAAATTACAACGATATGGACATTTCTCTTTTATATACCCTGCTCAGGAATATAACTAATATTCAGCCACACAAAAAAGGATGGAATAATGAGCCAGAATTAAGTGACAGGTCCCTTTCTGCGAACATAGAAAGAATTCGTTTAGAAAGAAACAAATGTGTTCATTCACCAGATATATCAGTTCCAAACACAGACTTCAATGCTTTCTGGTCTAGAGTTGAAACAGTGGTTGTGGATTTAGACACCTATTTAGGAAACAGCGGATTATACAAAAAAGAGATGGATTACTTAAGACATGTTGAAATGGACCCTTCCCTTGATAAAAAAATTAGGCAAGAAATAATGAGACAGGCTGAAGAAGAAGAGGAAATTAAAGAATCATTAAAGAGAGTTGTTAAAGAGGAGCATTTAGAAGAACTTAAAAGTAAGGTTTTTGTGGAAAAAAGAAGGAAGAATCATTGGAAAAATATAATATTAAGGAATTAGAGTGTTGTCAGATAAATAAGATCGTGTAACACTTATAGACAGCTACTTTCAAATTTTGGATTTGATCTTTTTGTAAACTTTTGGATACATAAATAACTGTATCTATAGCAACAGGCATTAAGTATGACATACAATAAATGAAATCCAAACTAGAGGTACTATGAGCAATGGGCTTACTAAATGATACCCCCGCCTCACATATGAATATAATGTCAGTGTCCATGTTTTGCTGTGGTTAACCAAAATATGTGTCGGATTAAAAAGTAAAATAGCAGGTGCACAATGGCAATATGTAATAGAGATTCTCATCAAATTTCATTCAGTAGTAAAATAGGAGTTGCGGGATAAGAGATGGGTACCCCAAAGTGTAACAAACGGACTGACGTACAGACGGACATACGAAACAAAACATAGCGATTACTATATACCCTCCCTAGCGGTGGTAAATAGTAATTGGTATTTCCGTTGAATACAAGGATTAGATGTGCTTAAATCACAATTAACACAACTTTTATTACATCTCAGATAAGTTTGTCATAATAAACAACTATTTAAGGTTAACAACTATCGAATCAATAGAAGAAAAGTTTAATTTCTATCATATTTCTAGTGTCAACTTCCTTGCTTTCATACTTCAAGATTATTTTTATCATTTGGGGTAATTTCTTGAGTAAAGGGACGATAATTTAATTATGAGGAAGGTGGGGGCTTGCAACTTTTACCGAGTCAGATTATTTAGTTTTTGGTCTGTGAAGGTCAGATTACCTATTTTCAATGACATCAAGGACAGATTCTTTGTTTTCTTTGTCACTGAAAAAATTCTGACAAGCCAAAAAAAGCAAACAAACAAGACATCAACGTCAAACTTTTAGAAAAGAAATAGGACTAAGTCATTTTCTCCCTTTTCCCTTTTCTGTACCGTTTATGCATAACGTTTAACCAATAATATGTCAAAAGTATTACTTTTATATGCACTTTTAGACTTTATGTGGTCATTGACTTTTTTTCAGCAGAAGAATACATTAATGAATATTTTGGATAAACCGAATCATTAATGTTCTGCAATTTAACATATAAAAGTACTTTATCCATGTTCTTACTTTATTACATTTTTACCCATTTTGTTAGTATCTTATTTTAAAACAATGCAGGTAAAATTTATACCCAGTTCTGCAATATTGTTTGAAAACTTTTTTTCAGGTTCAATGTCAATGCAGTTTGAAAAATTGAAGTCTCGCTTCGGTATGTTGAACAATAACATATTAATTTCAAGGAAATAAGAATTTAAGATAATTTCCCTATTTTATAATTAGTGAACGTATTATTTTTGAGCAATTACAGGTCTTTCTATCTTCTATCAAGTATAAATATTGTTTTATATAAATAATGAATAATGCCGTTTTAGTAGATTTGCAATACTAGTATAGATATGTATACGAGTATGCCCCGAAACAAATCGAATTTGAATGCCCTGCTGCAAATAAAACAAATCTGCATTCACATTTAACAAAATTAGTAAGTTAAGGGGGGTTGCATGCAAGTGTAAGTGTGTACTCTAGTTTAAGCAGCATATTAGACTGCTATTTTCTTTGGACAATTGGATTTTTCATGGATGAAAAAATACTTTGTTTGGACTTTAACATTATCCTTAAAGCATTGTGTGTCTTGCTGACACTAAATTCACAAAGTAGCAATTATTAGATTAAAAGGCAACTGAATTGGAGAAATACTGAATATATTTTTTGATGAATTTTATTTATTCAATAGTATTTTACTTGAAATATAGCTGGTTTAAAATACATGTGTAAGTGATAAATTTTAATGTTTGGTATTCTATATTTTTTAAATGTTGAAGTGTAGATATTACATAAAACATTAATTCATTTTTTTTATTTCTTAATTCTATTTATCAAAGAAGAAAGTTAACAGGGACCCTTAATTTATATGACACCCCTTAAAATGCAGATGGTGAACCCTCAGAACAAATGTTTACATCCCAATAATTGAATTTCAGGGGAAACCCGGGCCCTCAGTGAAGGGTGAAAACGTTTGCTTCGACAAATGATGAATCTGTGCACTTATGACGTAAACAAAATGCGTTGTGGTAAAGACTGATAGACACAGAACCAAAATAAACAATCCAAAAACAAATTATAAGAATTAGAAGTTCTTTCACTTTGATAAATCGATGTTACCCTTAATGGTGGTATCCTATAAATCTTAACAATGATTTCTACATCCATTAATGATTTCTAATGAGTACTAATTGTACTACTATACAGTGTAATACCAGCAACCCTCTACGTTTAAGAATGCAGTGCATTATATGAACATAACATACAAAATTTTGATCTGGGTTTCAGGTGCAGCTACAGTTTGTTTCTTGCAGATACATCATGTCTGTGAATAATCATTTTCTCTCGGCTATTACCTTTCTTTAGCAATATAGTCATTCCTTGTCTAAATTTCTTTTGGCAACAATCCAATTTGTATATATATATCCCTTTTTTGTAGGAAGTGAGCTTTGTATAAGTTGTTTTTATGCGGATTTTTTTTGTTTCGAAAAACTGAAAATAACCCCACAATATGTTTTATTTGTATTTCTTAGAGAACAAGACGATAGAAACACGTATGGGTAAGTATAAAATGCATTTCACAATTATTGATATTCTTATACATATTTCTTAATGGAGCAAACGGTATTTAACTAAATGTTTGACACATTTATATATAGACATTCAAAGATCGATTTGACTCTCATGACGCTACACTTCAAAGTTTTGTTACATGTATCTGACGATAATTGTTGTAACTCCAAATAATTACAATTTAAATAGTGATATTTACATTAGCTGTGTTTTTTCTACTAAACAAACTGAGAAATTGATTTGAAAGTCATTTTTGTGTATACTCACGCGTAGAAATAAACGCGGAGAAATGTGCGTTAACGTGACATCACAATGAGGCTGCAACGACGTTAGTAAAAAATACAGCGATATAGGGCAAAAAGAAATTCAAATATATAGTATATTTCAGTTGCTTCCAAACATGTAAAATGTAAATATAATATAATGTTTTTCAGTTTAGTATGAATTATTGGTGAGTGAATCACACAGACATGCACGTAGGCATATTTTTCATGAAGCGCTGGCGCGCTTCATGACATATGCCTACGTGACAAGTCTGTGTGATTTACAAACCAATGACTCACACAAAACTAAAACATTCCTTAAATAACCGAAAATATAACATTGCACTTGAATGTTGATGATGGAAATTTCAACTTCATTACGTTAAAACTAATTCCATTCATTTTATTCAGTTTTATGATTTTTCAGAATTTAAAAACGTACTATAAAGGTACTTATAGGAAAAAAGAAATGACACCTGAAAATAATGTGCATGATCAAATTGATAAGTTTTATTACTGTTAGCTCAAAGATGCATGTATGAGTGAAATTAATGATTTTTTTAACTTGATGAATATTGGCTCAAGTTAGCTGTACAAATGCACGGGCTTGCAAGTTGAATACTAGTAGCTCCTGTTGTTATATAGTAAAACATCACCCATTGATTTATATGAATTTATTAAATCAAATTATTGAAACTGATAAGATTTTTTTCTTTCTGTATCGGTATTTCAATTGGCGTTTGTTCTGGAATTTGATTTGATTATTAAGGATTTATTGAGAATAATTAGTACTTAACTTCTGATTTATTATATTAATTTTGTGAGAAACAAATATATTACCAGGATTCCACAATCTGTCGTAAATTTTTATTTGAAGTGTTGACCAGACGACATTTTTAGACGGTGGCTATTCATAGCCACAGTCTTTTTATAGCCACAGTACATTACTGCAGCTTTGAGCCATGAATAAACAACAATGTGAAATCACAGGGACACTAGCGGCGATTTGTAGCGATTTTAGCGGAAAAATAACGAAAGTAGGCTCGTTTCGAAAAAACGCATATAGGCCTAGTTAACAAAATAATCTTAAGTTATTTCAAAGACATTTTTTTTATGGAAACTAAGCTTAATCCCTGATATTTGCCGTTATCAATACATCTCGACTCATGAATATTCATAAAATTACGCCGATCTTCGACTAATTTGTACACAAACCAACTCTTATATTTGCATGCAAAATACTACGGAAGCGTATTGCTGCCACTTGAAAAAAAAATTGTAAGTCATACGTACGAAACACTAAGTCATACGAACGAGATACTAAGTCGTACGTACGACATAATAAGTCGTACGTACTACATAATAAGTCGTACGAACGAGATAATAAATCGTGCAAATGACATAATATTCAGTCATACAAATGACATAATTAGTCGAACGTATGACATTATAAGTCGTACGAACGAGATAATAAGTCGTTCGTACGATATACTTAGTCGTAGGTACGACATAATAAGTCGTATGAACGAGATACTATGTCGTACGTACGACATACTAAGTCGTACGTACGACATAATAAGTCTTACAAACGAGATACTTAGTCATATGTACGACATAATAAGTCGTATGTACAAAATAATAAGTCATACGAACGAGATACTATGTCGTACGTACGACATACTAAGTCGTACATACGACATAATAAGTCTGGCGTTCAACATAATAAGTTGTACGTACAGTATGATAAGTCGTACGAACAAGATACTATGTCGTACGAACGAGATACTATGTCTTACGAACGACATACTTAGTCGTAAGTACAACATAATAAGTCATACGAACGAGATACTAAGTCGTACATACGACATAGTAAGTCGTACGAACGACCTTTTAAGTCGTACGAACGAGATACTAAGTTGTACCTACGAGATAATAAGTCGTATGATACTAAGTCGTACGTACGAGATACTAAGATGTACATACGAGATACTAAGATGTACGAACGAGATAACATTAACCACTTGTAGTCATGTGTACAAGATAAAATGTTACTTATTCGATATAATACTGTGATTTCATCAATTTTCGTTGGCATCAATTTTCGTGGATTTTTTAAAACAGACATTTTCGAGGATACGTAATTTCGTGGACAAAAGCATTGCCTATACAAATGTATGTCATATTTCGTAATTCAATGAACATTTGAATTCGTGGACCTCCTCAACAACGAAATCCACGAAAATTGGTACTCAACGAATATTGATGAAACCACAGTACGTAGTTATTCGGATTTCTTTATAATATCATGAATAGACGGGCGTGCCAATAGTTGTGCTTTTGATTGCTAAAACGGAAGAACTTAAATTTCATATACATATGTAACTTCAATCTATTTAGCAGTTAAAAAAGTCAATTTTATATGTTGGCTTAGAAGTCCAATCCAAAGCAGCCCCCGTCCTCCCCTCAAAGAATCTGATATTTTGATAGGTTTTTATTGAAGGAATATTATAAATAAAGCTTTTCAGGGGGTACCGATGTGGATAAAAAGTACAAAAATCCCGAAAATGAAAAATATTTCTTTAATTATATGGTTTATATTAATGTTTAATATCCTTTTAATTGTAAAGGCTCGGATTTTTTGAGACTGACATTCAACATTTTTACAGTGGCTTTGTTCGAATCACCTGGTGGCACACGTTTACTTCTATAAAAACAGGCTTGTGTATTTCACTTCATTTTCCTCTGTAAATGATTTCTTTTTCTTTAGAGATAAACGACATTTATGAGAATGTAGACCAGAAATATTATTCTCTAAAAATTATTCCACAGTGTAAGCATTCATTGTTTGAGGACAAAAATTATTCATTCTTCCTCACGATGAAAGAGTCACACACAAACGCATCCCCCCCAAAAAAACACAAAACATGAATGACATGCGGTTGATCCTATAGAATACATCCCCCCCAAAAAAAATAAATGCGTGAATAATCTAATACATGTATCTCGGAAAAGTTTCCAAACGAATCAATTAAAATGAAATAGCAGAAGTAGTAAATGATGTGAGGGACAGGATATCTTCTAGATTTGATTTTAAGAAGATTATAAGAAGATAATATAACATTTTTCTAACAGGTTTTACGTATATGATCAGCTTGAAGACCGTATCTCGTACGTTCGACATATTATCTCGTTTGTACAACTTATTATGTCATACGAACGACTTAGTATCTCGTTCGTACGACTTATTATGTCGTACGTACGACTTAGTATCTCGTTGGTACGACTTATGTCGTACGTACGACTTATTGTACGACTTAGTATCCCGTTTGTACGACTTATTATGTCGTACACACGACTTAGTATCTCGTTGGTACGACTTATTATGTCGTACGTACGACTTATGTCATACGTACGACATAGTATCTCGTTCGTACGACTTAGTATCTCGTTCGTACGAATTAGTATCTCGTTCGTACGACTCAGTATGTAGTACGTACGACTTAGTATCTTGTACGTACGACTTAGTATCTCGTACGTACGACAAACAATATTTTTTTTTCAAGTGGCAGCAATACGCTTCCGTAAAATACAGATGTCAGCTTGTGCAAAAAATTTTCGATTAAAAGTCAATTCGTTCACAAGACTTTATTTAAAAGTTCTATATATTTAAAATTAACAACTTTTTTCATAAATAATCAGAATATTTGAGAAAAAAATGTTTGTAGACTGTTTCACTTTTAAGTCGGTTTATTTAAAAATAATTTTAATTAACAACATGCATCAGTTCCACAATATTAATAAATTTATCAATTTAATTAATTACTTATCTGCTTTGGGTTTTCCATTTTACGCCCTCGTCAATATGAGGTCGTGAGCAGAATGCTGCAAATAACAGCTGACCGCTGTTTATATCGAATTACATTCCTAGAGAAATGACGTACGATCCGTTCCCCTTTCCTGCAATTAGACTTGCACCGGAAGTTTATTGTGCTAAGCGCTGTCGATGTATTCAAAAACAAGTAGAGCTTTTTTTAAAAAGCTTGCTGTCTTTAGCAACAATCTTAAACAGCCTCTAAGGCCGTATTATTCTTTTGAATTTCTTGATTTCCTATTTCTTCATTAACTTTTTAACTGGCATCAGCCCTACCATGGTTGTCGCTCGGTCATCGCGGTAGCCTAGTGGTAGAGCGTTCGCTTCGTGATCGGAAGGCCCGGGTTCGATTCTCGTTCGCGGCGCCGCGTCAAACCTAAGACGTAAAAATATAGGTTGTGACTGTTCCTTTGCCAAGCGCTCGGCATCAGACGTGAAAGTCACAGGTCTTTCGGATATAACCTTAAAAACGTAGGTCCCGTGTCAGGGTAGGTGCTGGCACGATAAAGAACCCTCACTGCTTAATGGCCCTGAGCGCTGAGTATAGGTCTAAATTTGAAGCCCTTCACCGGCATACAGTGACGTCTCCACATGAGCGAAAAATTCTCGAGAGGGACGTTAAACAATATACAAGTAACACTTTTCAAAAAGCTTGCCCGACTTAATCAATCAATATCTGTAAGAGAAGTGATAAACCTTTTGAGCAATACTTTTTTGTGTTTGAAATATATCTTTTTATTTGAGAACCTTGTAAAAATATTTAATAATTTAACTTGTAGAGGAACAGTGCCTTTGCTGCATTCTGAAGAGTTGTTAACAGAATGGTTAATGTATGTGGGTTTTCTGCCAATCGGGTCTTATCTAGGGAAGAAGACCACAAATGTATTGTTAATTTATACGCCATGACCCCCCCCCCTCCCTTTTTCACAAACTTTGAAATATAAGCATGGATGATGTATATAGACCTATTATCTGTGGAATATGGAGTTAACTTAATTCAATGTAATGATATTATTTAAAATACTATAGAAGGGACTTCTAGCTCCGTTTTTACTATGAACAGGAAATGTAAAAATTTAAACATCCGATGATGTCGATACATTCGAGTTTGTTTTTCGACCTCTGACGAAAAGACACGAGATGATGCAATTTACTTTTCTGCAAGTAGATTGATCTACCCCTGGATCTAAATTTAAAGCTACACCTATTCTGAAATCTATTGTGAAATCATTCATTGTGAACATTTTAGAGAATGGATATAACTAAATACATATGTTGTAGGAAAGTATTTTCTCCAAAGAAGTAAAAAGTAGTAGTTTATGCTCATTGATCTTTTTTTTCTGAAAGATGGGTATATACTAGCATTTTTTGAGAACAAAATAGGTGAAAACAACATTTAGGCCTCTGGAAAAGAAATCGAAGATTTCGCACAGGTAATTTCTTTCGTCAAATCGTCTTGAATCTGGTTGAACTGCGTCGATCGTTTGTGGTGATTGGACTAGTCCATTAAAATTTGGAATAAACCAACAGAGGGGAAACAAATTAGAGAAATCATTTCTTTTGTTTTGCATGTCCATATTCTGATACATACGATTCATATGTTGTTTTAAGGAATAAGATAAAATTTGTAGACAGAATTTCTGAATCATAAGAAGATATGGGGGTTACAATAAATTATAACATACTTTATTTAATTTCATGGAAGTTAGCACCCCCATTCATACAATAGAACAATCCAAGAAAAGGCGCGAAGATCGCTTACTCGTGACATTTGGCGCGAAAAGAGCGATTCACCCCTTTCGTAGAATATAAATGGACTGATCCAGTAGTATAGACATGCAGAAAAAAAGATACAAGGACACTTTGAAACGGTAAATCACATGGAATAATCTGTTTCTTGCAAACAGAGTAAACAAAGTAAATACTACATTATTTTGCATCATTAAAATCATTGTTTCCCTGAAAAATGTTTCTTTTAAAATGCAGGTAAAGGTTTCACATGTAAATCAGCTTGCACAAAATCTAGCTCTCTGGGTATGATCTATTAGTTTCGGATAAAGCAATTATCAATCCTTATATAGCCTGACGCCGTGACGTCAGGCAACAATCAATCAATTTTTCGGGACATCTCCACTCAGATGACTTAGCACCAATCTTTCACCAGAGGGCGCAGCTCCGCTTGTTGGAGTTATGTCAGTTGGAAGATATTACTAGTGTTTACAATGTCGGAATAACATAAAACATAGGTTATTTACAACGCTATTTCGGAATGGGCTTTCTGTGTGTCAATCTTTCATTATTTGTTAACTTAACGTTCCACACACTTATGGAGGAAACTCGGATTTACAACATGTCGATAAAAACAATTGACATTAAACTGTTAAATAGGAAAATCATTAATCATAATAAAAGTTTATAAAATGGCGAAAAATTAATGAATTAATTTGTTTTACCAATAGAATATAAGTAGCATTTAGTATGACTATCAATGACAGCATATATGCACGGTCAGTATGCATTTATAATGACCCAATATGACAGATGTAGAATATGGATCTCGGTTTAGCGACCTGGGTCGATATACTCCATGTATCTTTGGTCAATATATGTCTTCCCTGGTCATTATAATTGCATATTGACCTAAATTGTGTCCATATTTGTATACTATATAATAAAAAAGCTATCTATAGAAGCAAACATGTGTATATAAAAGATATGCAAAATACGAAAACAAAACTTCGAAAAATACTAAGGAAATGCGAAATATAAAAAAATCGAAATATAAATCAGAAATAAGAAAGAAAGAAACGTTGAAATTTAGGCTGTCTCTCAAAACGAAAGAAGCAAATCTTTACCTGTGGTATAGAATAAGACCGTTCATGTAAATATAGCCCTTTTACCAATGAACGAAAGACACTGTATTTTTCATTGATTGACAGTCACAAAGCATAAGAAACCGTTTAAGTAGACATTTTAGCATGATCTTAATTTTGCATTATTAGCAAAGGTACTGATATTAGAATTGATTATTGCTAAAAATTAATTGTGCTATATATCCAATAACATCTCTAGTAACCGTTTTAAAAATAGCTAATATTAATTCTCGCTAAAAATGATTTATCAGTTTTTAGAAAGAAATTGCTAAAATTTGCGTCTAGCTAAAATTTCCACTTATACGGTATCTAGACAAGTATAATTCTGGACAGAAAGCTTGGAAGCACACACTTTAACGTTATTAAAAGATTAAAGTAGAGGATATAAATTGCATAACTAGTGTGCAATGCAATTTGTAGCTCATAGACCCAATTTTAATTTAAAAAGTTAAAGATGATGGAATTTTATTATTTGAATCATATTCTTTATTCAAGTGGCATGTTTTATATAGCAAGAATTGATTTTTATAACTTATTCTTAATTTCTGCCTTTTAAAAAGTAAATTGTCCAGAGGGCGAAGGGGGGGGGATTAATTGCATATCCTCAGGAGCAAACAGGGCCTTCTAATGCATGTCATGTAAAAATATATATACTCAACAAAAAAAGAAACGCATATTGTTTAATTTATTAAAGAAATTTTGAAAAAGTATATGGAACAAGTATCTTTTTTATTATTGGATACCTATGACCTATTTAAAGTATATCATGGGCTTTTAAACCCCAATTGTTGAATTGTTTCCCTTGATTAATCATGTTTATGAAAAGGCCTTCCTAGCTCCAAACCTATCGCTTGGCGAATTTGCATTCCGGTAGAATGATCAAGAAATCACCTCCACTAACTTTCAAAGAATTATCACAAACAAAACAAATAGAAATGGAAATATTATTTTATCAAACCTGGAACTAGCTTTGTGCTAGGTAAAATTCTGCGTTCATTCACTCTCATTAATTTATTTATTTATCTTTAAGTACTAGATGAATACGATACATATATTAATGGATAACAAGACGATAGAATTTGGTAAGAATAACGATTCGTAAATATGCCTTGATTGATGAGAGGACTCTTGGACGAAATAAGTTATTCGTCAAATTAGTTAAATTATATCGTCGTTAAAATTTCCTTTTTTACAGTAGATGAAGCCCTTTTGTCGGGTTAATCTGCAGAAACATGTGTTAATCGACTTGATAGAGAAGCTATCGACCGAGCTTTTCTACAAGATGCAATTAATTATTTAATTATTTTCAAAAAGAAGAGTACAAATTTTTAGATATATATCTATTACTAGACAAAAGGTCAATGTATTCATTATTTATTTATCTATTTATAATTTTTTAGGGTTTGATCTATGTATTTTTTTTTCTTAAATAAAATTAATTAAGAATATTTTTTTTCTTTTAAAGCAATTAGTCAAAGCAGTGTAAGTCTGTGGAAAAAAGAAGATATATCATTTGTAGAATCGCATGCCTTTCCAGAGATTATGGACATAGTAAGAAAACAGCCTATTGTGGTATTTCTCGGTGGACCTAGAAGTGGGAAAAAATTCTCATTACAGCACATAGCACTTAAACTTGATGATTATCAGATTGTGTTGTTAGATAACATTGATGAAATGGAAACATTTTTGAACATAAATTTAAAGCAATTATTTATCTTATATAATGCTACTGGTGTCTGGTGTCTTGATGATCAGACAGCAAGAACGATTCATTTTAAGAAAGACAAAATCCAAGCATGTCTTTTCGTTGGGGGTTCAAAGCTATTCCTAACATGTCAAAGAACGGCTTTCAATGAATCAAAACACTGTATGAAATATTTTTTCTTTGATCAGAAGTATGTTGTAGATCTAGAATCAAAGGAATTTGCTTTAAATGCCCAGGACAGAAAGTTGATTTTTAAAAAACATTGTGAAATTAAAAATTTGAGCGATTCTTCCGACATGTTACAGAATAGCTTTGAATCCGAAAAAATATCAATGTTCCCCTTTCTTTGTAAATTATTTTGCTCTTCTGAACACTTTAGAGATTTTGGGAATGGGTTTTTCATTTGTTACAATAACACTTTAGGGGAAATATTTGATGTTATCATGACGGAAAACAAGAATCAATATGCAGTTTTAGTTATCCTAGCTCTTAGTAATTGTGCATTTACAGAAGACAGTTTTGAAGACAGCAGATTTATCGAAATTATGAGAAATGTTTGTCAGGCCTGTGAGGTGTCTCATTATCCGAATGTTTGGTCTTTTATGACATCTCTTTCGGCTTTTTGTGAAATGTTTGTAATGGAATCAGATGGTGAATATCAGTTCATTGATCTGTCAATCAAAGATATCTTGCTCTGTCATTATGCAAGAAAATTCATTACACACATAATTAAGTATGCACCTTGTAAATTTCTGTCCACAAATATCAAGTTCGATGATGCGTTCTTGGATGAAACAATGACTGGGGTGTTAATGAAAAAATCCAAATTCCATACACTTGCAGAACGTCTTCTGCAGGATATAAATAACAACAGTATGTCTGATGTTTTTAGAAGTACTGCCCTACAAAGCAAAATCTTTGTTGACGCCTTCATAAATCACTTACAAAGTAAAACATATGATGAAATTAAGTTGTTATTTCTGAGATGTCCTGATGTAAGAGCGATGACATCAACCTGGCTCCATTCAGAGTTTAAGGTAATAAGCTGGGCCATCTTTTATGGTCATAGAAGAATTCTAGAATTTGTTCTAAATTCTGCTATAGAAAATGGAGATTCTCATGAAAACGTGATCGGCAAAAATAAAAATGAAAACATTCGAATGGTGAAACTCGCTTGTTTTAGTGGCAATGTTGACATGTACTGTTCGATTATACGATTTTTTCCATATGTGGAGGTTTTTGCAGATAGTACTACTGCATCAAGTAGATGTACGTTTGACATAGATGTGAAAAAAGAAATATATAGAAAAAACCTTGACAGCTTCATATTGTCACCTAACACAAATGACGACAGTTTTTATGCATCTGGCTTTACGGTCATGACGGCAGCCTGTTTATGTGGGAATCTTCCCTTAGTGAAAGAGATCTTACATGATGTGCAAAAAAGAGATGTTTGCGAGTCGAATGAACACGAGTCTATTCCATCTCTAAATTTTGTTTATGGGGACAACAGGACACCACTGGAAGCAGCAATTTTGTCCAGCGATTGTACTTTTGTGAAAGAATTGATCGAGATTGGTGCTGAGGTAGATTACAGAATTCCATTATATTCTGTTATGAAATCGGATAATTTGGAAATGGAAAAAACGTTGCTGGAAAATGGAGCTGATATCAAAAAAGTTTTGGAGCAGGCGTCCCTCGATGGAAACAAAATTGTTGTTTTGAAAATATTGAATGGTTCGTGTAAAGACATTTTGAAGAAAAGGGGACAGTTTCAGAGCTGTCTTGATTGGGCTTTGTACAAAGCTTGTGAGGGGGCAAATTTTCACATAATAAAGTTGCTCCTTGAGCAGGGTGCTAACTTAAACTCGACTTTACCAAACAAATGGACTCCACTCCACATTGCAATTGGAAAAGGCAATGATAAGATAGCGAGATACCTCATCGAGAAGGGCTCTAACTGTAATAGCAAAGAAGATCTTTTAGGAAGAACTCCTTTACACGTTGCCTCTCAAAAACATCTCCTACAAGTTGTAAAATTATTATTAAAGAGAGGCTCTAACTGCAATGAGTGTGACGTTGAACGATGTACTCCACTTCATCTTGCAATTGACCCTCATGACAATTCCATTGATAAAACTGCAGATGTAACAGACGATTTGCTTTTTCTCATACAAACGCTTATTGACAATAAAGCTGATATTACTATATGTGATAAAGATAAAATCTCTCCGCTGCTGAGTGCATGCAAGAATCAAATGTGGTCTGTGGCAAAAGCATTAATTATAAATGGCGCTGATTTTAATGCGTGTGATGAAAACGGAGATATTCCACTCTGTTATGCTTCAAAACACAGCGCATTAGAAGTTGTCGAAGTGCTTATTGAAAGAGGGGCAATCGTGAATCTCTGTAATAAGTCTCGCAAATCGCCACTCCATATCGCATCGGGTAATGGGTGTGTGTTAATTGTTGAGAAACTTATCAGAAATGGAGCCAAGGTCAATTTATGTGACAGTTGTGGTAAAACACCAATCCATGCAGCAACAGAAAATGGATTTTTAGAAGTGGTAAAGAAATTAATCGAAAATGGCTCTACTTGTAAAACCACTGATAAGTTTGGTGAAACACCATTGATTTGTGCCTTGAAATATGGACACGAGGATATAGCGTTGAAACTTATCCTAAATGGTGCAGATATTTACTCTTCAAGGGAAAATTACAACTCTTCACTTATCTATGCGATTAAAAGAGGACAATGGAAAGTTCTTGAAAAACTCAGCACACTCGTTGTAGCTAGTGACATATACCAGGATTGTGTAAAATCCTCATTATGTAAAGTATTGGTCAAAGATCATGAAAATATTAAAGACCCCGCCCAGACACCAACAGCAGTTTTGAATATTATCGAAAAATTTATTGAAAAAGGCGCACATGTCAACTATTGTGATGCTGTTGGCAATTACCCGCTTCATTACGCAGTCGAACTTGGATTTCAGAGTGTTGCTGAGAAATTGATAAGCCATGGTGCCAGATGCAATCAATTTAATTTGAAAGGAAAATCGCCTTTACTAATTGCTATAAAAGAGAGGAACGAAAACCTAAGTTTAAGATTAATCGAACTTGGATCTACAGTCAATTTATTTGATAAAAATGAAGAGTCACCGCTGATTTGTGCATCTAAGAATGATCTTCTGAATGTTGTTAGAATGCTTATTAAATATGGGGCGAATGTTAATCAGGTTGATGAATTTGGAGAATCGCCATTGAGTTATGCATCAAAGAACAGTTTCTTGACTGTTGCAGAAATCTTAATTAGGAATGGTGCAGAGATTGGGAAACTAAATAAGGAAGGGGAGTCACCACTTTTTCAGGCTTGTGAAAATGGGCATACGGCAATAGTAAAAGCATTATTGTATAACGGTGCCAAATTTAACTTTGCTTCAAATAAAAGAAATCATTTGCTTTTACATCGTTCTTTAAGGGAAGGAAATTTATTTTTAGCTGAAAAACTTATTGATTCTGGTGCCGATTGCACACTTTGCGATGAGGAAGGAAAGACGCCGATACTTATTGCAACGGAAAAGGGTTATCTCTATATTGTTCTAAAATTGATTGAGGATGAGGTAAATTTTATCAAATTTAATGATTGTGTCTACCAACTTCTGTATGCAGCATGTGTAAATGGACATATGAATGTTCTTCAGATACTTATTAAACACTGGTTTGATTTTACATATAATGAAGTCCAAAAGGGAAATTTGCTGCTGGATACTATATCCTCTGGTCATGTTTTTGTGGCCTGTAAACTAATAAGTCTCATGAAGAATTTCAACCATTGTAATGAAAATGGAGAAACGGCATTACATTTGGCTTCTTTAGAAAATTATTTATGCGTGGTTGAAAAACTTATTCAAAATGGGGCTGAATGCAACCAAGTAGATAAAAAGGGACGTTCGCCTCTTCATTTAGCTGCACAAAATGGCTGTATATCCATAGTAGAACATCTGCTTGAAAATAATTCTGACATCAAAATAGAAGATAAATATGGCAATTCCCCACTACATTTAGCGTCGGAAAATGGACATGCCTTGATAGTGAAAAGTTTGCTCGAACACGGTGCTGATTGCAACGCCGAAAATAAACATGGGCTAACTCCACTTTTACTCGCAGCAACTGGTATAACAGGAATTTCTTCTGTAGTAGAGACGTTAATTCTGCACGGAGCCGATCTTAATTGCTATGATGACGATGAAAATTCCCCTTTGTATTTAGCAGTTGAAGAGGGTCATAATACAGTGGTAAAAACACTGATAAAACACGGTGCAGATGTAAATAGTTGTAATGAAGATGGTTCGTCTCCACTACATGCAGTAGTGAGTGAATACAAGTTTAAACAGCGTGAACTTCTTATTCTCGAAAACTTATTAGCAAACGGGGCAGATTGTAATAAATGCAATGAAAATTGCCAAACACCATTATTCATTGCTGCTGAATTAGGAAACACTGTTGGTGTACAGATGCTCATTAATCACGGAGCTGATGTCAACATATGTGATAATTATGGCAAATCCCCATTATTTGTTGCAATTGATGAAGGACATTTTTCTTCTCTACAGATTCTTATTGATCACGGAGCAGATGTCAACTTGTGTGATAAAGATGGAAAATCTCCATTACTTATTGCAACTGGTATAACAACAATTCCAGTGATGCAGAAACTTGCTAGTCATTGTGAAGATTGCAACATATGTGACATAAATAAAAACTACTTTCTAATTTACACAATTAAACGAGGTGAATATGACATAAACGCTTTGAAACGTACCTTTGGTGATGGTTCTGAGGTAAACATATGTAACAATTATGGAAAATGCCCAGAATATTTAGCAATTGAACGTGAAGACAGTACCTACATGCAAATGCTTATAGAACATGGAGCCGACGTAAATGGATGTGATATTCATGGCCAATCCCCTCTTCATATTGCAGTTAGTAATATCAAAATCCAAAATGTGAAAACACTCCTGGAACACGGCGCTGATATTAATAAATGTGATAATTATGGTATTTCACCATTTCATATTGCGACGCAAAAAAATAACAAATTTGTTATTAATATGTTTTTCAATCAGGGTGCTGAGATAAATAAAACGAAATGATAAAACCTTGCGAATCCTGATTATGAACGGTATGTTAGGATTTTTACACAAATATAAAGATCGTTCAAATCAGGTAGCATAAATAAACGTGTGAAAAGTTAAAGTAGACTTCATATCCATATTCTCTTGAACATACAAAAATATGTTGGGAGACATCATTCAAATGTTGTGTTTAATCATTGACAATTACAAGGTAAGGGATTAAATAAAGATTGATTTACTTTGTAATACCTCGCTTTATGTATTATGCATGCAAATGACGTAAAGAACTATATGCGGTATACTGCATATCTTTGCCCCCACAAAAGTAAAATTTTGAAAAATTCTTGAAATGTGCTGAATTTTATAAATTGTATAAGAAATAAAAATTAACAGAACATAATATAGTTTTAAAGTAGTTTATTGACAATTTTTGTTTTTATGGCGTCACAAACATGTCTGATTTTAAATCAATTTTAAGAAAGAAAACAAAATGGATAAAATTTCAACAATTTACCCTTCAAAATTTATAATGCGCAAGTTTGCTCAGGAACAATTTTTACATATTTTACTGGTATTATCATTCTACACATTATATCAAAATATTGAGCCTGATCAGATCTGCACTCGGTGATTTTTACTCAAAATATCGACGCAATATGTACATGTTTCTGTAGAAATCATGGAAATTTTAAATTTACGTCATTTTTGTGACGTCATTTCAAGCATAAGACGTCATTGCTTATGAAAATGTTCAGTGTTTTGAAGTCAGCACATATTCCCCTGTTTAAGAACATAATTAAATATTTCTCCGTCAAAGTTTGATTTTTTTGGGGGGAGGGGGGGGGGCAAATTTTGGTTATTACCGAATAAAGTTTTTTAAACACATTTACAAGGGCCTATGTTGATTTGTTATGCTAAAACCTTTGACATACAAAAACAATGTTTTTATTTATTTAATTTGATTATGTTTGCATTTTATTATGTTCACGTGTATTACTTTTTAATGTTATCTTAAATAAAAATAAATTCTGTACATGCATGATATCATAATGTAAAATCATTATATCAACAAAAACAATATTGTGATATTGGTTTGTTTTAGTTTCTCTGTTGCATAAGGACAGATGATACAAACAACAAATGGATGCCTAGATTGGTATAAATTTTTTCACCTAATCTCATTGCAAATGATGCAAATAATATTTTTCTAGAATATAAAGAAATTGTTAATCTTCTGTGATGTTCAAAAGTCTGTCGTTCTGAAACCATCTTATTATATTATTCTATTCAAAACTTTTTCACTTCAAATATCATTTCTGTGAAACTTTGAATAAAAAATTAAAAACTATACGATGAAACTTATTCATTTTATTCATTAAAACATGACTTAAGGTATGTGACTCGTGAAATTTGTTAAATCAAGGATTTATTGAGAAGTATATTTTGGATAAGTACTCATATAGAGTGACTCAAAATCGCAGAAAAAATAGGTGGACAGTGTTCATCTTACTGATCTACGGTACAATGAAGTTGACTTTTTTGCACTTAATTTTCAACCCTTTGGTTAATTACTAAAACCTTTATTATATTTTATCAGATGTAACCATGGCAAAAAATATTATCTAATAATAATAATATTTATCATTGAAAAAATCTTGCAAACTAATGCGCGTAAATTATTGTTTGACCTTTTTGCACTAAAAAGTAGCGTATTTTGAGTATTAAAAAACTAAATAGGCAATAAAACATTTTCTTAAATCATGGTTTTTACGACTTAAGTGCTGATCAGTCACAAGTATCGAGTAATTTAAAATAATGAAAGAAAAAGTTGGGGTCAGTGATATTGATTTTGAAATATTGGTCAAAATATGTGATTTTCAGGCAAAAATGGGGTTAATTTTATATTGACTTATTCGACATATCTTCATTTTATGGCAAAGTTCGTTGAAGGATTGACTGATTGATTGTATATTGTTTAACGTTCCTCTGGAGAATTTTTCACTCATATGGAGACGTCACCGTATGCCGGTGAAGGGCTTCAAATTGGGAGCTACGTTTTTAGGTCACATCCGAAAGACCCGTGACTTTCACTTCTGATGCCGAGCGCTTGGTGAAGGAACAGTCACTACCTATTTTTACGTCTTAGGTTTGACGCGGCGCCGTGAACGAGAATCGAACCCGGGCCTTCCGATCTTACTGAAGGAAGGTGTAAAACTTGTTCTAAAAATATAGATTAAGACCTATATTATTCCTATATTATTCCTAGCAATGTCATAATGGAAAATATTCTCCGAGTAAAAGTATGTGAGGCAAAAAGTCCACGATATTAAATGTAATAAATGTGAAGATTTGCAGAAAATGCTACTAAAAATCCTTCCACCACAAAAAAATAGTCTCTCACAAATCTTGCTTCTTTGTAGCTTTTTGAGCAGTTTTTTTTTTAAAATGTTAAACTATTAATATTGTTGAAATTAAATATGTTATCAAAATTGAATTTTGATAAAAAGTTTTGAAGTAAGAGGTTCTGCGTGAACTTTTCCTTAGGCTGACGAGTGACCTACCTTTAGTCGTTATTTTCAAAATTTTTGACAAAAGTCTGTTTGTATCGATATCATCTGTCCTTAACGGAGAAGTTTTTATTCATATCGAGACTGCAAATTTGGACAATAAGGATGTACAACAAACCCACCCACCCCAAAAATTGTCTGTGGTTTAATTGTCGCTGTTTTTGTATACATGTACCGGTATTTGATACATGACTATATCTACTATAAATATGCACATTTTGGACAAAATCGTTCGAAAGGTTTTGGACAGGAAGTTCCAAAACTTACCTCCTTTAGTTGTTTACGAGAAGAGAAATTTTTAACCAATGAACAATATAATCCTTGATTTAAAAAAAAAAAGAAAAAAAAAGCCAGGTTAGCCTAGATGTCAACTTTCACGGACTTATTCTTTAAACCATGTAATACACAAATAAAGTCATCTTTTTTAAGTACATACGAACAAACAAAGTTTTTGAAGACCTTAAATTGAAAAAAATAAAGGTTTATTTAAGCATGAAAATATAATATTGTTTTCAATTTAATATTTTTAATGAAAAAACTGTCGTTTGATTTCGGTAAAAAAAAATTCTTTAGGTAGTTTGTACATTGTACAAAAATAATCTTCTTAAATCTTTTCTTTTTTTTTAAACGACCCGTCTTGAATAAATAGCCGAATGACAATTCACGAGTTTCAGACGTTTTTCAGATAAGGGACTATTAAAATGCCGTTAACCTACAAATAAACTCACATAACGTCAGGAATTACTATTTACAAGAAATTGTGCTTTTAATCCGTTTTCAGGTTACATTTCTAGTATAGTTCTGGTAATAAACATGGGTTATATACATGTACTAGTATTGAAATTAAGGGTTTTTCCTCCTCAATAGTATTTTTACAAAAATACAAATATTTAAAATATTCCAAAGGAATTTATACATTAGCACGCGAATAACGTCGATTTCTACTTGTCCCGTTGTAACATAGAAATACATACAACAGAGTTTTTTCTCGAAAAAAAAATTGAAATATCTCCTCACATATCTTAGAAATGTCAAAGAATCGTTTTATTTCATCATATCTAGATATAACATTTTTGTTGACAATATATGTTTAGAGAATGGAAACGGACATTCATTTAAATAAAAGTCTTTTAAGTTGTCCCAATCAATGAAAATTTTGAGTACCACATTTTCAATGGGGTAGAAAGAAAAATTTGTTAGATGTACAAATTTGATTTGACATACACATAGTACTTTTCAACAGCGACTTTTCTGTGAAAGATATTAATGAAAAGTATAATGAAAATATTTAAAAGTTTCGAATAAAACATCACTCATGTCCTGCAAATATGCCCCGATGCGTAAAGAAAATTAGAAATATACTGAAAGGAAAAAGAAACGCAGGGTAAACTTTTGAGGTGAATTATACCGTAAATCTGGAAATTTTAGCTGTAGATAAATTTTTAGCAAATTTGCGAGTTCATTGCATCCGCAAAAATATTTGTCTTAAAAATAAATCATCAGTAAGAAAATGTCAACAAAGCAGTGGTCATTCGCAAAATTTTGAAACGTAAAAATTAGTCAACAGCATTTTAACCCGGATTCGCAAAATAAAATCGACGTAAAAATTTCCAGATTTACGGTATTTATTTTTCTTAAAATATTTTTAGTATTCCTATCTTGCTTTTAAAACTATCTTTCAAAAAGATTAAACCAAAATCCCATTTGATTTTGTCTAATAATTCATGACTTATTGAATCTTATATGACGATAACCCCAACAGTGAAAATCGAAAACTTTCATTATCTTCAATGTCTCTATCGTGCATCTGTCGGAGCCATATTTCTCCTTTGCATGGAATTTCAGCATAGTTTTTATCTTTCAAACCCTGGTTATATTTGGCATGGGTAATAGTGTTTATCTTTCAAACCCTGGTTATATTGGGCATGGGTAACCACTTAAAAAATAAGTCATACGACGCGCGCATGCGCCAGTGGAAGGTATACATCAGTAAGTTGACTGGCACAAAAAAACCAAATTGCGGAATTGTTTTCTTTCAAATGTCGTTTGAATGTAATGATTATTGTGACCGAGCAGTAACAAGACCAGGTCACGTTTAGATTAAATCTTTATTAAACAGCAACAAACGGCAATGGCATGTGTCTATAAAAAGAATATACATAATTTATAACAAAATAGAATGAAAATGATAAATTATGAGAAAAAATAACAAGTTATGAAAAAAGAAAAGCATTTCAATAGCAAATACCTTTACGGACAGCACGGCCTCGAGAAGTGTGACCTTGAAAAACTGGCTGGCGGGACAAGTAATTTCAATCGAACATGAGTATTTATACCCAGACCTACTGCGCAAGTGGATTGAGTTGATTTTAAAAATACGCCAGTCAGGAATGAGATTACAAAGAGTGTTCGACAAAAGCCTTTACAAAATATTAGAATCATATATACTCACTAATTTCAATAATCGAATAAGAAATAAGTTAACAAAAGTGAGTACGGTATATGCCTAAATAAATATATGAATTAAAATATGTAATTACTTGGTCACATTATAATTGTCTACTTTATAAATGGCGGTTTTTGTGGTAGTAAGATGGCGATTTAAGAGATGGCAGGACGAGTAACTCATTCGTAACACGACTCTGTTTCGCATTAACGTCATCGTCAGGTTGATTGAAAACCATTCCAGGCCCTCTCTGACAACGGGTAACAAGTTTTTTGGGGGAAATTTACAAGAAACTGCTTACTTAACCGTTGTTGCCCTTTTCATTATTTAGGAAATTCAAAAACAAGACCCCATTGAACTTCCGTAAACTGTCTCTAAATATTGAAAAACGATGTGCATACCTCAGATGCATCAAGTAATGCAATAAGATTTGTTGACAAACTCGTCCTCATTAAATTGCACGTGTTTTGGGCTTTTTTAGCGTTTTCCCTACGTGACGTCATACAGTTTACGGTTGAGTAATTCTGAACACTGATGTTGGTGCATAGTAACTAAATTTCTTTTCTGACAAACTTTCGTAATTTTCAGTCATGCGATCAAAATTTTTTCGAACATTATGCTACCATGCGCTTCTTTTTCCTTTCAGTATAAATGATGAGCTGTCCTGATGAAAAAAGTACACTTATGCAAGCTTCTATCAACAACATTGATTTATACTATTACCTTAAAGTGATTGTTAAGGTCTTCCGTTTCAGACGGATGACCTTATAGTCATTCTACTGTTTCTTTTTCTTTTTCTATATTATTATTTTTGATCCCTTTTAAAAAGCACGATTTCTCAGAGATGACTGGACGGATTCTCATGAAATTTTTAGCGATGATAGAGTTTTAAAATATCTTTCAAATGCAGTTTTCAGTTTTTCAAAATTCACTTCCAGTCGTCAGATATGTCCGATTTCCGCTTTTTTCAAAATAATTTTGTCCGATTCATATCTCAGAAGCGGTAAGAGATTAAGACACCAAACTTATATAACTTATAGATCTTGATAAGTAGGCGAGCCCATTTGGGTTAAGATCGTCTGCCGTCACTTCCGGTCGTCACAGGAAGTGATTAAAGGAATCGAAAATTTCAACTTTTCTCTATTGAATTTTTTTTGCATAATATTATTGCATCTAATTTGTAGTTTCAAAACATATCAGTCCCACTGGAAACAAAAACGACAACTTCCGGTTATAAGAGAAAAACTACATAATTTGAGTATTTTTCTTTCCCATAAATTCTTTTTATAGATAAAGTATTTGTAAAGTTTTTTTGGATATGTTATTTAGACTGCTTATGTCTACAGTAACATCAAATAATTTTGTAAATTCACTTCCGGTCGCGTGATTTCCTGTCCTCAAAGTCAGAAGTTATCATCACTAGATCTCGTAAACGGTAAGAGATTAAGACTTCAAACTAATATGGGTGGTAGACCTTGATGAGTAGACAAATCCATTGAGTTTTCGATCATCCGCCGTCACTTCCGTTTGTCACAGGAAGTGATCAAATCAATCAAAATTTCCAAATTTTCTTTATGGAATCTTTCTTAGTATTACCTTATAGCATCTTATTTGTAGTTTCGATATACGTAAGTCCTACTGGAAACAAAAACGACAACTTCCGGTTATGAGAGAAAAACTGCATAAATTGAGTATCTTACTATCTTATAAATATCTTTCATAAAAAGAGTATTTGAAATGATTTTAGGACATGTTATTCAGACTGCAAATGTCTAGAGCAACCTCAAATATCTTTTTTTTTTATTTACTTACTTCCAGTCACGTGATTTCTTGTCCTCAAAATGAGAATTTAACATTACGAGATCTCTTAAACTGTAACAGATCAAGACACTTTACTTACCATGAAGATTATGCAACAGACATAGGGTAAAATGCGTTCGCCGTCACTTCCGCTCGTCACAGGAAGTGATTAAAAAGATTTTGTAAATGTTATTAAGACTATAAATGTCTAAATTAACGTCGGGAATCTTGATAAGTTATACCTCCGGTTGTTTGTTTTCCTGTCATCATTGTAAATATTATGTGCCTTTTTTAACATAGATAAAAGCTCATTCATACAGATAAATAGAGGAGAACGGAAGACCGTTTTTGTTGCTGTAGCAACAAGAGTTTCTAGTTCTAATTATTTTTTTTTCTTAAATCTTGTCGGCAGGATTCCTCAGAGATGGCTCGACGGATTTTCCTGAAATTTTCAGGGGTGATAGAGAATGAAAATACCCCAAGATGTTTTTTCATTTTTTTCAAAATTCACTTCCGGTCGTCAGATTTATCCAATTTCCGCTTTTTAAAAAAATATTTAATCCGAGTGAGATCTCAGAAACGGTAACAGATTAAGGCACCAAACTTACAGTGATGATAGATCTTGATAAGTAGGCAAATCCATTTGGGTTAAAATTGTCCGTCGTCACTTCCGGTTGTCACAGAAGTGTTTATAAATATCCAAAAATTTCAACTTTTCTTTTTTGAAACTTTTTTTGCATCACATGATATCATTTTTCTTGTAGTGTTGAAATATGTCAGTCCCACCGGAACCAAACACGGCAACTTCCGGTTATAAGAGAAAAACTACAGAATTTGAATATTTTTCTTTTCCATAAATATTTTTTATAGACAAAGTATTTGGGATGATTTTTGGATTTATCATTTAGACTGCAAATGTCTACAGTAACGTCAAACATCTTTGTAAAATTCACTTCCGGTCGCGTGATTTCCTGTTCTCAATGTTAGAATTTATCATAGCTAGATCTCGTAAACGGTAAGAGATTAAGACACCAAACTAATAGGGATGGTAGACCTTGATAAGTACACAAATCCATTAAGTTTAAGATCGTCCGCCGTCACTTCCGTTTGTCACAGGAAGTGATCAAATCAATCAAAATTTCCAAATTTTCTTTATGGAATCTTTCTTAGTATTACCTTATAGCATCTTATTTGTAGTTTCAAAATATGTCAGTCCCACTGGAAACAAAAACGACAACTTCCAGTTATGAGAGAAAAACTGCATAAATTGAGTATCATACTATCCCATAAATATCTTTTATAAAAAGGAATATTTGAAATGATTTTAGGACATGTTATTCAGACTGCAAATGTCTAGAGCAACCTCAAATATCTTTTTTTTTTATTTACTTACTTCCAGTCACGTGATTTCTTGTCCTCAAAATGAGAATTTAACATTACGAGATCTCTTAAACTGTAACAGATCAAGACACTTTACTTACCATGAAGATTATGCAACAGACATAGGGTAAAATGCGTTCGCCGTCACTTCCGCTCGTCACAGGAAGTGATTAAAAAGATTTTGTAAATGTTATTAAGACTATAAATGTCTAAATTAACGTCGGGAATCTTGATAAGTTATACCTCCGGTTGTTTGTTTTCCTGTCATCATTGTAAATATTATGTGCCTTTTTTAACATAGATAAAAGCTCATTCATACAGATAAATAGAGGAGAACGGAAGACCGTTTTTGTTGCTGTAGCAACAAGAGTTTCTAGTTCTAATTATTTTTTTTTCTTAAATCTTGTCGGCAGGATTCCTCAGAGATGGCTCGACGGATTTTCCTGAAATTTTCAGGGGTGATAGAGAATGAAAATACCCCAAGATGTTTTTTCATTTTTTTCAAAATTCACTTCCGGTCGTCAGATTTATCCAATTTCCGCTTTTTAAAAAAATATTTAATCCGAGTGAGATCTCAGAAACGGTAACAGATTAAGGCACCAAACTTACAGTGATGATAGATCTTGATAAGTAGGCAAATCCATTTGGGTTAAAATTGTCCGTCGTCACTTCCGGTTGTCACAGAAGTGTTTATAAATATCCAAAAATTTCAACTTTTCTTTTTTGAAACTTTTTTTGCATCACATGATATCATTTTTCTTGTAGTGTTGAAATATGTCAGTCCCACCGGAACCAAACACGGCAACTTCCGGTTATAAGAGAAAAACTACAGAATTTGAATATTTTTCTTTTCCATAAATATTTTTTATAGACAAAGTATTTGGGATGATTTTTGGATTTATCATTTAGACTGCAAATGTCTACAGTAACGTCAAACATCTTTGTAAAATTCACTTCCGGTCGCGTGATTTCCTGTTCTCAATGTTAGAATTTATCATAGCTAGATCTCGTAAACGGTAAGAGATTAAGACACCAAACTAATAGGGATGGTAGACCTTGATAAGTACACAAATCCATTAAGTTTAAGATCGTCCGCCGTCACTTCCGTTTGTCACAGGAAGTGATCAAATCAATCAAAATTTCCAAATTTTCTTTATGGAATCTTTCTTAGTATTACCTTATAGCATCTTATTTGTAGTTTCAAAATATGTCAGTCCCACTGGAAACAAAAACGACAACTTCCAGTTATGAGAGAAAAACTGCATAAATTGAGTATCATACTATCCCATAAATATCTTTTATAAAAAGGAATATTTGAAATGATTTTAGGACATGTTATTCAGACTGCAAATGTCTAGAGTAACTTCAAATATCTTTTTCTTAATTTACTTCCGGTCACGTGATTTCTTGTTCTCAAAATGAGAAGTTAACATTAGAGATCTTTTAAAGTGTTACAGATCAAGACACTTTACTTACCATGAGGATTATGCAACAGACATAGGGTAAAATGCATTCACCGTCACTTCCAGTCGTCACAGGAAGTGATTAAATTGATTTTTATAAGTTTTATGAAGACTATAATTGTCTAAAGTAACGTCAAGAATCTTGATAAGTTATACCTCCGGCCTTTTGTTTTCCTGTAATCGTTGTAAATATTTTGTGTTTTTTTTAACATAGATAAAAGCTCATTCATACAGAAAAATAGAGGAGAACGGAAGACCGTTTTTATTGCTGTAGCAACAAAAAAAAAGAGTTTCTAGTTAAAATATACATTCCTATTATTTAGACACCACACATCAAAAACAACCTATTTGAACGTCGTTTTGATGTTACAACGTTGAATAGCAATTTCTGACGTCACGTCACGTCATTAAAATCAAATTTTAAAGTATATTTTGCTGTAATAATCTTTTTAATTATATTTCATCAGAGTTCTCAAATGTAAAGCCTGTTCTTTTCTAATCAGAATTTGTCCGTTCTTTGTCGTTGTTGTATTAGTAAAATTTGCCACAAAGTATCCTTGGGTGAAGGGGATTCAAGTTTCTTCAAATGAAGGCCAAACCCTTTTCCACGGGAAGATAATTATGAATTTTATAAAAAAAAAAAAAAATAATGGCATTTTGTAAATATCTTCTTCTCCAGAACCTACGGAAACCAATTTAGGACCTATCAAAAAATATTTTTTAATTCGTTATAACGAATTTTAGAATTCGTTATAACGAATTTAATTTGTTATAACAGATTTATTGAATTCGTTATAATGAATTTAATTTGTCATAACAGATTCATTGAATTCGTTATAACGAATTTAATTTATTACAGATTTATTGAAATTGTTATAACGAATTGAATCTGTTATTACAGATTTGTTGAATAAGTTATAACCAATTCAAGAATTTGGTTTTAACAATATAGATCCATTTTATATATTGGAGCTACCCACAAAATTACAAATCCTCGCAAACCAGGATAATTTTCATTTACCATTGAACATATGTTGACTCCCACGAATAAAATAATTCCACAGTACATGAATGCATGTCTTTTCTAGGCAAATGAATTAAGTCTTTTGTATAAAAAGACAACTATTTTAAAGATTTCACTTGAAATATCTACCTTGAACTCATGTTATCAGCATCTGTAATGACTGTTTCGGACGCATCACCATAATTAGACCCCTTGTGAATCAACCATCGTTCCCAGTTTTCCAGGGTAACGACGATTCCCACGTGACAGGGGTAATAGTCAAAGCTTCGCTTCCTCCCCAGAATCGATCAACCGCCCCCGCTAGATATTCCCAAACTGCCGGGACTTCCAGATACACCCAATGGTCTGATTGAAATAAGAAAGATATACAAAGATGCATAATGATGTGAACATTTATTTTATATCGCCCTGATTTGTCCTTTCCACAAAAATTCCCTTACCAAATTGATATCTTTGCTGCAGACCTACAGTAAGTTTGCTAAAAATTTGAATTCTTGTTCACAGATGATTGCTGCTGGCTGCGATCTTAGTAATAGCAAGCAATTGCTGCAAATTTGCAGAACTTAAAACCTTTGCAGGAGCATTGCAAGAAGCAAACATGACAATCTGTTCGTTCCTCGCAGCAAATTCGCAAGAAACATTTTACACATTGAATGTTTGCAGGAATGTTCAAGACGTCTATCGCGAGATTTTCAAATGGACTCGCCAATTCACATTATTACGAAACTTCCATCTCTGTGTTTGTGATCTTGCATTTGCAAATTTTAATATTGTTATTTTTACACTGATTACGTTTGTTTGCTTTGAATGAAACTCTGATAAAATAAAAACTGTAGACACGCAAATATCGGTATTACAATCATTCCAAGACAATGGACCTCAAAAAAGTTTCAAATGAAAGTATCAAGTACTTGTAACTTGTCTGTAGTATGTGGCTTTAAGACATATAAAGGAAATTTTAATCGCATTTTAAACAATAAATAAACATTATATTATTAAAATTTACTTACCTTACGTAGTAATCAGCAAAGGTAACTTTGGAATTGTACAGACTAAGTAAGCACGATTGAGTTCTGCAATCTTTGGACAACGTTTGTAGAACAAACATCAGTGTTAAAACGATGAAAAAATGGATTTTTGCCATTCTCTACTAAAAAATTATTGAAAAAAAAATGTTGTTTGAACTTCTACGTAAGGCTAATATATGTATTCATAAATGCATTAATCTTTTATTCTGAATGCTTATAAAAAAGATTGGAATTTTTTTCATGGTGATTTGTAAGTTATAAGTAGCTAGATAATTTTAAACAATAATAAGAAAGAAAAAATATTTATTTTTTCAAATAAATACACGTTGTCATTTATCAATTTAAAGTCACCTGTTCATTTCTAAAGTGTTCCAGCATTCGAATAACGCAATTGATATCAATTGTTATTGAAAGTTTTATTTTTAGTTCATATTTCTGGAAACTTCGTTTCTATAAGACTATTACACTTTTCGCCATTTTACTATTGTTTTTTCTATCTGCGCCTCAAAGATTTGTCTCGCACATCCTTTTCATGAAAACTTTTTACACTTTAATGATTTTCCAGTTGACATAATATTCTCTTCAAATGATATATTTAATTTTCAATACATGATCCTATTTAATTTTCAATATATGATCCTGAAAAGGTGTTTCGATTTTTTTCTCATGACTTTGGAGATAGTTATATCAGATTAATCATACAAGGCTATTTATTTCTTGACAAATTGTGACTAAACCTCATACAAGTAAAAAGGAAATCAATTTTTTTATTGAGCATGTGATAATTTATACGGATCCGGTAAAATAGTATATTAACAAACTTATCGTGTTTTTTTTAAAGTCGTATTGGACTCTCCTGTATAAAATATCTAACATGTTTAATATTACAATTCAACAAAACATCTTTAAAAGATGTATTGCGTACAATATTCATAAAGGTGTGGATTCAACAAGCAAGAAATATATCACCTTCATCAATGATTCGATGAAATTCAAGCCAGTTACTGCAATTCCCGGAATAGGACCGGTTTATGGTAGAAGATTGGCTGAGAACGGCTTTAGTTCGGTTTGTATCATTGATCTCACATCTAATGTTTTAGAGATCTGTTTTTGCTCTGCTTTTATTTGTATTGTTTTATGGACTTTGGTATTGAATACTGTTCGTTATCCCCAAAATCCTTCATATACGCGTACGAATTCATCAAAGTCAGATTTGAACAGCTACAGTAGACAGAAAGACCAAATTGAACTTGTATAAAAATTGTTTTGCAGGCTACCCATGTTTATGGAAAGTATTTGCAAAAGAATGAAGCTGAGTTCAAACTGTGGTTTCACGACATATCAGGAGCTAGTGCAAAAACCCATACTGCCTGTTGTCGAGCTTTCCATGCATGGAGTGACAATTTTCTGTAATGATAATGTACTAAATTCTGGCCATAAAAATAACCAGGATGGAACTTTTATTGAGATGTCAAAATGTTAAATGAAAAAATTGTAAGCGATTTTTTTTTTTACTTAAGTCGACTTTATTTATTTCCATGTACTTGTAAGAAGAATAAAAACCTAAATGCAACTTATAATAGTGTATAGAATTTGCAATTTAAAAAAATGTTTATATTAAAAGAGGTGTAAAGTAGAACCTACGTCGTATGACATCATATCTAGTAAATGTGCTTAGCCTGTGCTAGATCCATTCTGACGTCATAATTTATATATTTTGTTACTTTTTCCCCTATTTAAAAGCTTCAATAAAAATTGTAGACAATAACGTTTTTTGAAATTTATGGTATACAATTTTAAAATCATGCCAAAATATTCTTAATATGTACCTTTCTTCAATTTATATATTTTGGTTGTAAAGCTAAATGACATTCCTTAGATAAGAGAAACTTGTACATGTAGGCATCTTTCATTTACTAGACCTTGACTTTAATTGGAAAAATCTATTACTATATCTCATGTAATGAAATAACACAACTTATTGTGATAATGTATATGGTATGCAACTATTTTGAGGGAATGCAAAAATCCTTAGAAATCTTCAGTTCACAACTGAAATAGTAAAATAATATCTTGATGAAATTTATCTGAGTCAAAGATGTGTCGAAGATTGTGTGTAAATTTAGTAATGTATATTATGAAATGATGTGCTTTCTTTTTCGTAATTGTTTGTTAAATATTCATGTATATCTTTAATGGTTGTTGTTTGAGTACAATTTTTCTATCAAATATGATCTTTTTAAGAAAAGAAATACAATTTTTGATAAATATCGGAATCGGAAATCTGAAAGTAACCCCAAACAGTTATTTAATAAATATTTCCATTTCTAATTTTTTTCTCTGTGATAACTGTTTGAAAGTTGGGTGGATTTATTTCTTGCTAATTCTGCCGGAATGTAAATTAGGCAGGTCGATAGGTCAGCAGCTAAGGAGGCTTAATACGCATTTAAATCTCGTGCGTATCTGTCTCTGTGTCTGACGCTAAGGAGGCCAAATATGCAAGTAAACCTCGTGCGACTGCCTTTGTTTTTGAGGTCAGTGTGCGAGGACTATTGAAATTGGCATGGAAGTCCCCGTGTAATTTAAATCTATTAGTCTACATTTTTAATGTCTAAGTCTACAATTTTATTTCACAATGAAATGGAAATATAAGGAATCACTGTCTAGTTTTGAGAGTATGCCAGGGACATCAACAATAGTGGGAAACATGGGATAATTTTAGCGTAACAAGCTTCGCCCGTTATGCAAATTATCCCATGTTTCCCAGTATTGTTGATGCCCTGGCATACTCTCAAAACTAGACAGTGATTCCTTAGATAAACCTTTTGTAAGTGCAAAAAGGTCAAGAAAAGTAGAAGTCTTAAATAACCTGTTTCTCGTTAATTTGTGTTAAAATGTATATTTTTAATCACTTTTCCTTATTATTTCAGCTTGTTCTTCGTCATATTAAAGATAAAAAATTTCTGACAAAAACTTCTGAAAAATATTTACAAATTTAGGATGGAAAATCGACTAATAAAAATAGAGTTCATTTGCCTACCATTTTTTTAGATATGGGCTTAATTTTTATGTCAATTGAATAAAAAAAAAGAATATATTCTTGAGAAATATAACATAATACTGTTCTGTTAATAAAGTCTAAAACGACAATGTTTAAAGAATTTTTTTTCTTCAAATTCTCCTATGAAACTTCTTATGACAAGTACCCTTAGAAATGACTTACAACGTAAATTCGCAGTATGGAATTACCATTCCAAATTTCACAGGCTGTACTATATTTGCTATCAAGGAAACATGTCATGTGCTTTTAACTGATTGATAAGCGAGTGCTTATTTATTATTTTGAAGTGTTTAATTCTAGTGACTGAGAATTTTCCGACATAGGTCCTACCTTAAGGTCAAGATCTAGTTAATGGAGATTTATCAAATTTAAGAAATAAATTCCTTCAATGATGTTTTATAACATTAGCTTGGTGAGAATAGGTGTTTCGGGGCATATTTTGTACGAAAACAAGATACACATATTTTAAACTGTCATTTTCAATGAAAAATTAACTTAAATACTTGTAAAGGTATATGCTTGTGTATAGACATTAAAAAGAAAACAAATTGTGAATTGAATTCATTTATTCACATTATTTTGTTGAACCACATCCTTAGTTTAAAAGTTGTACACCATCATATATACAGTTTAGATAGATTTTATCTTTTTTATTGTAAGTGCAAAAAGGCCAACCAGGGAACATATGTCTAGGTGTACATGTATAAATTTTTTTTTTGTGATAAAGAACGTAATTTAGAGGAATATTACATATAATTTACTCATTTTCTGTTAACTATTTTGATACATACTTGATAATCTCTCTTAGTCACCATATTCCTCAAAATTGCATCCTTCTAAAGGAAGGGGGTAGGGTAGGGTGTAAGATAATAAACTTGTTCCAGGATAAATTTTAAACCCATTATGAAGTATGATTTTTTTTTCTGAAATTTTAGTTTGGTTGATTGTATATTGTTTAACGTCCCTCTCGAGAATTTTTGACTCATATGAAGACGTCACGGTATGCCGGTGAAGGGGGCTTCAAATTTTTCATATTTAATAAGTAATAAGTGTTGGAATTTTTTTTTTCGATTCCCTTACTTGATATCACTAATATTTGCTTCAAGTACTTTACCTGATTCGTACTCTGATTTAGTTATTTTCTCTTAATGTGGAATTTCCAATATTGTACTGCATTATTTTATTTTTTGGCAGATGTACAAGGAGTAAAAAATTCTGAAATTAAGTAATTCATATTCAACCTTAAAACAAACCTTTTCAACTGAATGAAAGAATTTCTGAAAGAAACATTTATTCTGCTTTTTTCACTTTATCAGAGATTCAGTTTAAATTTTAAAAAATATAAACATCTACTTCGACAGTCCTTGATTTATGATTTTTAAGTCACATTGTATTCTCACAAATGTAACTTCCATCAAATACATAACTATGTGTAAGCACACAGGTTCAAAAAGGATAATAAAACTATTGATAATACTTTTAAGAGATCTGTAACATTCTCAAATTTTGAATTATTTCTTCAATGGAAAAAAACGGAAAGTCGTGATTTTTTTCATCTCGGCCGCGAATGACCTTAGTCGATAAAAATTGGGAGAAACTGTTCCTTTGCCATGCACTCGGCAATTTGGAGTGAACGTTGTGGGTCCTTCGGATAAGACCTTAAAAACTGAGGGCCCGTGTTACGGCAGGCGTAAGATTCTTCACTGCTCAATAGCCTTGAATGTCAAGTAAAGGTCAAATTTCGTAAAAAGTGCTGAAAAATGGAGAGTGATTCAGTTATCATTTCATGCATTCAAAAATTTGGTAATATATGGAGACGTCTCCATATGAGTGAAAAGTTCTCGAATGGAACGTAAAATAACATACAATTACTAGTAATCAACAAGAAACATCGTTGTATCCATCAATTGTCACCCGGGAAAAAGTAAAGTAAACAATGGAAATGAGTTTTGATCATCAAACCGCTTTGATGTGTGTGAAAAAGACATGCAGCTAAATGATGGAGACGATAGTCGAGAATACATTGAAAACTTACAGTCGGATGAAAATCGAAGAAAAATGATACCCTTTTAATTTTTTTTAAGTAAAACTCGATGTTCTAAAATATGGGACCTGTCGTTTTTTTTTTTTTTTTTTTTTTTTTTTTTTTTTTTTTTAATAGCAAATGATAAGCAAATTAAAACATAATTATATTAAATTTTAAAAACATATTTTTACAGATTCACTTTATTGATTGATTGTATATTGTGTCACATCCCACTCGAGAATTTTTAATTCATATGGAGACGTCTCCGTTTGCCCGTGAACGGCTTCAAATTTAGACCTATACTCGGCACTCCGGGCCATTGTGCAGTGAGGGTCCCTTATTGTGCCAACTCCTACTGTGACATGGGATCTGCGTTTTTAAGGTCATATCCAATTACCCTTTCACTTCTAGTGCCGAGCGCTTGGCGAATGATCAGTCACTACCTATGTTTTCGTCTTAGGTTTGACGCGGCTCCGCGAACGAGAATCGAACCCGGGCCTCCCGATCACGAAGCAAACGCTCTACCACTAAGCTACCGTGCCCGGTAAGTAAATATATTGTGTATCTCGTAAATTATAAAGGAAAAGAATTTTCCAATTAACAATCTTTTTAATGTTTAGAAAACCTTTAATTCTGAATGACTTCCCCCAAAACAATCCCCATACACCAACGCTTAAACTTATGGTATAGAGGAGCCCGGTCCACCGGGCTGCAATAAATCAAAGAATAAAATTGAAAAAACAAACAATAAAGAGAATAAGAAATGCAAAATTAACGATGCCATCATTTCAGCACACACAAAATGTATAATTATGCCATTGACAATATTTTTATCTGATCTATAACTCCAATTTAAACCTATTTTTATTATTATTATTATCATTATTATTTAAACTTATTATTATTCATCAAATAGAAATGAAAGAAATGTTAGGAAATTTGCAGACTTTTACAATATTTGATCTTTTAATACAAGCAGATTTGAAACAAATACACATCCGAGTTAACCATTTCTCACATGACATCTCTCCACAAGCTCCCACATTTTGTTTGCTGCTGTCTGACAGTTGGCCCCAATAAGGTTGTAAGGTTCCGATATAAGGGCATTTTGCATGAATGTGTTCACAGTGTATCCACAGCCGAAGAGCGAATGGTATTTTGTATTACGCCATCTGTAAAAGACATCGTAATGAACAAATGCATGTTTCTGGCTTTGGCTATAGTTTATAAGACAAAGTTGATTTTATTATGTTCTAACTTTAGCATTCCACTAATATTTATTATATAAGTATCTTAATACTAGAGGGTCCTACCATAATGAACGAAGAATTTGTATTATGTAAATTCCATGCATTTCTCCATGCAAATTAGAGACGAAAATACAATCTAAACACATACTTAATTGGATAGCTCTCGACCAAAACCATCCAAATTTGAAATCTTTAAATATTTGAATAACTCACCCTGAACTATGATCTTCAAAATCCGTGATGACCGTGTCGGATGCATCACCATAATTTGACCCCTTGTGAATCAACCATCTTTCCCAGTTTTCCAGGATAACGACAACACCTGCGTGGAGGAGATGATAGTCAAAGCTTCGCTTTTTTCCCAAAACTGATCCGCCGCTTCCACTAGATAATCCAGAGCTGCTGGAACTTTCCGATCCACTCAAGGGTCTGAATCATAATGTAAAGACAGCATAACGGCACTGGTATGTGAAAATTTTTTTCATATTGTCCTGTATTTTCTTTCTCATTTCAAAACAGACGATTGGAGAAATGACCGCTCGCTGATTTAGCATCCTATCTATTAGAAAATGTTCGCGACACCTTTTTGCAAGATTATTGTTTTGTAACTACTGACACAAGCGAAACACAATTTTACTAATTTTGAATGTTAATCAATATAACCTTTTATAAAAGGAGGATAGACGTGAAATAACAAGCAGACAACCTCCCATAATTACTTCAAAAGTTAATAAGGAAATAATAAACAGAAATTTCGAAATTTAAGCCCTGATTTCTGCCTTAGTTTGCGTTTCTTTAAGGATTAAAGATTGCTGATTTGCCTTTTTTTATTTTTTGGTCATGTTCTCTGCTAAAACCATAAAATATTGTAACCAGTAGTTTTGAATGCATTAAGATTGAAAGTACAGAAAAAAATTAAATGACCTCACCTTACATAATACTCAGCCCAGATAACTCTGGAATTGTACAAATTAGTTAAGCACGATTGTGTGCTGCATTCTCTGCATGAGGTTTGAAGAACAAACATCAGTGACAAAACGGTAATAATATGGATTTTTATCATTCTGTTGTGAAAAGGCTACTGAAAGAAAATAAAAGTTGTCATTTCAACTTTTAAGTGAAGTTGAAATGGCTTTACGCAGAGATATTTGATGCATATTTTTATCGCATGAAATTATTATAAGATTTCTCCAGGTGACTTGTATATAGTAATTCTTTGGTAACGTATACTTATTTTAAAAGGAAGTAATTAAAATATTCAGTGTTAAACATATTAATTTACATTTCAAGTTATACAAAAAACAGTTCAATTGTAATAATATGAAAGTAAACAAGAAGTTACCAATCCCTTCCTTAAGAGCTACAACATTCAAACTGCACTTTAAGTAGAAGTTATAAACTTATATACGTGAACCGTTTACTGCAGAGTTATCACAAAGTTCATGGACTGGTGAGATAAACATTAATACTATATAGTCTGTGATCGATAAATAGTCAAGATTGTAAAACAGAAAGTTTTAAAAGAAGCAGAATTTTTTTTCGCTTTAGATTGGCAAATTAATGCACCTTTCAAACTTACTGTAAAAGCACAATATTTTTGGGGGATTAAATTGCGTTTATTTCGTTGTTAACGAAATTTAACGAAATTAAATCCCACATAAAAATTTATATGACTATATATTGAATAGGTTTACTTTCAAAACATCGAAATAAAATCCCCACAAAACTATTTTTCATGATCGAACAACGAAATTTTATGCCCATGAAAATTTGTGCTTCTACATATAAACTTATAACAAAAAATATACAGTCAATAATGTCAATTAAAGTTACATCATGTATTTTTTAAAAAGATATATCTGTATCATAAAGTAAATAAATGAGGAAAAATATGAGTACATGTACATGTATAACGAAGATATGACTGTCGTGGATTTCTTGACAGTTTAATTATTCTTTGTATAATGTAAATCTATGCACACTTATAATATAAGTTATTATGTTTTGTATGCCGTACTATGACGTCATAATAGTATGAAGTCATAAACGTAACCACGAGGTTACGTGAATAGCTATTTTTTAAGAAATAAATAACAAGTTTATAAACTTCAATGGAAATTGAAGTGGGTCGGTCACGTGATCAAATCCTGTGAAGGCCGAAGGCCTCAGAAGATTTGATCACGTACCGACCCACTGTCCGAAGATTGATGATAAAAAGTTGGAGGAATTTCGGTCGCCAGAAAAGGATGGATGACCCGATGGATGGAAACACTTGACATTGCCATTAATTTGCAATCAAGTATTTAATTAAGATAAAAATAATTAATCTACGATATCAATAACTAAAGGCATATTTATGATGTAGGCCTAAACAAAACACGGGGACATGGACACTAGCGAAAACTTACATTGAAGTTTGAACTACGGCAGCGCCAAGGTGTTTGTCAGCCGTTCGTGGCGGGATTGCAATAAGCTTATGCTTTGATATTTTCCAACAGATTTACACATTTATTGTGAGTAGGATTTTCACGATACGATAATTATCACGATACATGACATATTGGGTTAAAAAGTCAGACGTTTTTCATCATATGCTTTATCAAATGCTCATTACGCTAACACTAGGAAAGTGATAACATCCTTCGGCCCATTAAATATGAGACTGGAAACAAGTTTATTTGCCGTTTCTGCAGTTTCATTGACCTTATGTTTCGTGCGGAAGCCATTTTGAAATTGTAAATGACGAACCAAAACGGACGATTCGGATAATTATGGACCGAATGAACCGAACCGTGGTATCTGTTTCACGTATCGTGAACCGAACCGTGGAAAAATAAACCGCGGTATACCGACAAACGGTTTATCTTTGCACTCTTATTATCAAGAAGATTTAACTTAAAGTCTACTAAAAAATAAGGATAAACCTAAGTGACATAAAACTTGTAAACAAAAGCTAGTTTCTATCGGTATATTTTCCATGTATAGACTGGTTAAATCGATAGCCAAAAAACTATTAAATACTTGTTAACGTTGTAAATAAAATTATTATTTTACTTGCATGTTTTGTTCATTTTTATACATGAAATGCAAGTACAGCAAGTCATTTTATATTTATGCACCAGTAGATATTATTGCGCCGTGTGATTAGGTCACGTATTGACCTCTGACCTCAGACAAACTTCATACAGAATTGAAGATATTTGTTCTCCGTATGTTTATATAATAGAAAGATACCACAAATGTATATATTACAGTTTAAACCAGAGTTCAAATAAACACTGAACAGTATAGACGTGTTTTTCATATCTTATATCTACCTTTCTTTGTTTTCCTGGATGTCAAGGTTGCCATTTTTATTTTTAGCTCAAATTTTAAAATATCTAGTTATCATAATCTTTTCTAGCTATAGAATAATTTAATCACAAACATAAATTTTATTTTTGAATAAATTAGTCATGTTTTTGAAATCAATGGTATGTCCAAGAGGCGCAACCTCGAAAACGCCGTTTTTTCAACTTAAGTGTAACTTAGAAAAACAAATTTGATATTAACATTTGACATCCAAAAATCCCGAAAATTAAGGTGTGTGTTGGGACACTGTTGTTCCATAAAATACGAAATTTTTACTTCTTTCTGGTTGTTTTTAATACCAAAATAAATTAAGAGAGAAAAAGTTAATATCGATTTGTAGTCAAGGGTTAAAAAGCAACCACGTCAAATAATGACGTTTATTATTGCGTTGTAGATATTTCAAAACTCCAAAAAGTAAAATATGCTGGCACAATCAAGGGATGATCTCTCCCAAATATGTATAAATCCATTTGCAATAATATATGCACTGAAAGTCCCTGTTCATGACTGTAAAGTCGTACAAACAAGACGGGTTGAAGTACTTATTCAACTTTAGGGAATTTCATCAAAATAAGTTTACGGGGTAGAAGATTGATTGATTGATTGTATATTGTTTAACGTCCCTCTTGAGAATTTTTCACTCATATGGAGACGTCACCGATGCCGGTGAAGGGCTTCAAATTTAGACCTATACTCGGCACTCAGGGCCATTGAGCAGTGAGGGTTCTTTATCGTGCCAACGCCTACCGTGACACGGGACCTACGTTTTTAAGGTCATATCCGAAAGACCCGTGACTTTCACTTCTAGTGCCGAGCGCTTGGCGAAGGAACAGTCACTACCTATTTTTACGTCTTAGGTATGACGCGGCGCCGCGATCGAGAATCGAACCCGGGCCTCCCGATCACGAAGCTACGGGGTAGAAGAAGCGGATATTGAAAAATAATGACGTTGTCAGACGTTATGAAACTAAACGGCGACGGTGACGGCGCCGGGTGATCATAAAATGTTTTATTTTATAATAATTTGGGAAATAATGAACGTATCAAGCTAAAATTTTTAACATTTTTTTATATTGTGTTCTATAAAAATTTTGTAAGCTCAGGAAACACAGTTCTAATTTTATAGTCCAAGAAGTTTTTTGATATCTAACGTATTGTTATTTTAATCCCCCTTGCTAGGTTAGATTATGTTGTAAACGAGGTATTGTAGTACTGAAAAGTAAGTACCTTTTTGATAGAAACCAGTAAACTTAATTTATTGATGATTCTTAAGAATCGGGAATCTGGAAATAATAACATAGGTGATGGTGTCCCAGGGAGTAGTATGATAAGTAATTTCCTTAAATTTTCTAATGATATAACAAAAAGTGTAGATTCAAAATGCAATCTGCACCTTGTTTGTGCTCTCGTTGTCACATGACGTAGTCATTTTTCACCTGCTTCATTCGATTTTTAAAAAATGACCAATTTTGAATTATTTCTTCAATAGAAATAAACACAAGACCAAACTGAATTAGCAATGCATTTATTTATATTTTATTATTTATAGTTTTGAAGGCAATTTTAAGGGATAATTAAATTCTAAAGTTTTCCCAAGTCTGTGCTGACATCTCTCCACCAGCTCCCACATGCTGTTTGCTGCTGTCTGGCAGTTGTCGCCAATCAGTTTGTATGGTTTAAGGAATCACTGTCTAGTTTTAAGAGTATGCCAGGGCATCAACAATAGTGGGAAACATGGGATAATTTGCATAACGGGCGAATCGAATTATCCCATGTTTCCCACTATTGATGATGTCCCTGGCATACTCTCAAAACTAGACAGTGATTCCTTATCTTTCCATTTTATTGTGAAATAAAATTGTAGACTTAGACATTAAGAATGTAGACTAATCGATTTAAATTACACGAGGACTTCCATGCCAATTTCAATAGTCCTCGCACACTGACGTCAAACACAAAGGCAGCCGCACGAGATTTACATGCATATTTGGCCTCCTTAGCGTCAGACACAGAGACAGATGCGCACGAGATTTGCTTGCGTATTAGGCCTCCTTAGCTGCTGACCTATCGACCTATCTAATTTACATTCCGGCAGAATTATCAGAAAATCAACTCCGCTTACTTTTAAAGGATTATTATAGAGAAAAAATTTAGAAATGGAAATATTCTGATATAAGGGCATTCTGTAGGAAGGTATTCACTGTGTAATTACAATCTACGACAATCCCGAGTTTGGTAAAATGCCAACTGTTAAAGAAGTAAAGTTATCATGAACAAATTTAAGTTTCAACCTTTAGCTTAAAAGACAATCTTGATTGCCATTGAAAATTGCAAAAAAATTATTCGTATCTTTAAGACTCAAAGGATGTCTTATATAAGTCGCTTTTTGTGTAAAAACCATAACTAAGTGCATTAAGTTACAATGTTTTTTTTATGTAGATACCTATTAATTTCAATTCCCTTGAATCTACTCCTCATTCATACGACGAAAACTTGCTTATGTGTGCAAATTTATATATAAGTAAATCTTCACCGTTAATTTGCTATGCGTTCAGACGTGAATTATGTATTGTTAGTAAATCCTCATATTTTAATATAAAATAAAGAGATGGACAGATTCAGAATGATAAATTTTTATAGAAAGGGGGTATTTTCTTACTGTTTGGATATAAGAGTTAAGATAACTTTTGAATGTTCCTCAAAGAAACTAGGGGGGGGAGTAAGAATTCAGCAGAAATGGGACTATTGGAATCTTCTTAATGTTGGAAAATCTACAGTACATCAAGTGTGCGAGGCCATTATAAAATATCTGCTTGAATAATATTATACATTTATTGACCAAGTTCGAGGGCTACTTGCGTTCTCTAGGAACCAAGAACCAAACTTTCTGCCTGTTGGGCTGAAGGCAGACAGTTTGGTCTGTGGGTCAACAAAACACATTTTACCCGAAAACACAGTCAATAAATGTTTGTCATACCTTTCATTTCATTTTTTTTTACATACATGTATTTTGTACTGTCTTTCGTGATGTAAAACCAGAACCGTCAATTCTGAACACAAAGGAATAAAAATGAGATTCAGCTCTGCCCATTCTGTGAAGCAAGCGTTCCAACATTTCATTGACCGGTCCAACATCTCACTCAGTAGTCAAACATCGATTATTTTTATGCTCGCTCAGCAAAACATTAGAAATGTTATACATTTTCCGTATAGTTTTGAATCATAAAAAAATTATCTGGTACAGTGTATGTATTTTCCAAGAGAATGAAAAGGATAAAGAAAAACCAACAGTGACCGATCTAAAAAAAAAAATCTTTGAGCAATACAAATAAATGAATTGAAAATTAATACGAACCCCTACAAATTCATGGTGGGGTCAGGTGCCAAGGAAGATACTTAGGAATGCTTACTTTCAAAGAGTTTATTAAAATTCATGTAGCATTAACTTCTATGTGAGTAGCTTGTCTGAATTAAAAACAGATAAAGGTACATACATTATGTAGAAGAAAGTCATCACGAGATAAAGGGTAAAGGGGCCCGAACGATTGATGGATTGCGTGTTCCTTAATATTATAGCTCCGGAGCACTCCCAAGGAGACAACTTGAAAAGTAAGGACACTACTTATTGAACCTACAGGACACGTGTTTGCGACCACAGCTATATCTTTATATTATATAGACACAAACATAAGTTTGCCAGAAAGGTTGCAAGTGCCCTCGTTCTTGCAAACTCTTAAATTTATCCCGGAAGAGATAATGGCTCCTTGTTTAGATTTTTGTCTTCTAACCACCATGTCTTCCCCCTGATATTTTACACACCAATGTATATGCAACTGAAACAACACTTAAAATGGATGTTTGTGCAATAAATAAAACAAAATGTATATATAATAATATGTAAATTTGCTGCGTGTTCATACGTCAGAATTACACACATGAACTAATAATCTGCAACAAAATGTTGCAAAAGTTAATTTGCACCCAGTCCTGACCTGTTGTAAAGTTACTCAACTGTGCAGAATTAGCATATGAGTAAATCAGTTTAATACGTCAAAAATTGCACATAAGAGTATATTTACTTATGTGTAAAATATGCCGAGGTATGAAAATCATGTCGTATGAATGGGGTATAAAGCATTGACAAAATTAATCTTCGTTCCCAGGGTATCTACAGTACAATAATCCCATGGAATTTGATCTGTCTCTAACTGCATTAAACTTACAAACAGAATGAACAATTTTTAGTTTCTTTCATTTTTTTCTTGATATTCTGCTCACATATTCAAGACATAAGAGGAATATGAGGAATATTCATATCTCTACCGCTTTTTGTCCCCCGCTTTCGCGAAAGCGAGGGGACATTAAATCTCATTCGTCTGTCCGTCCGTCCGTGCGTCTGTCCGTCAGTCTGTCCGTCCGTCACAAAAACTTTAACCTTGCCCATAACTTTTGATTCAGTGGAGCGATGACTTTCATATTTCACACGTGTATTTCTTGTGACAAGACCTTTCTATAGGTACCACCAAATTTGACGTTTTGACCTTGACCTTGGAGTTTGAACCACATTTACACAAAAATTCCAAACTTTTACTTTGGCCATAACTTTTGAATGGTAGGTACTAGGACTTTCATATTATATATTTGTATTCTTTGTAGCAAGACTTTCTATCGGATACCAACAACTTTGACCTTTTCACCTTGACCTTGGAGATTTCCGTACTTATGAAAAAAACTTTTACCTTGACCATAATTTTTGAACGGTAAGGGCTAGTGCTTTAATACTTCATATATTAAATTCTTGTGAGACCTTTCATTGAATACCAAGAACTTTGCCCCTTGAACCTTGACCTTGGAGTTTGACCTACTTTTCAAAAACTTTGACCTTGGCCACATTTTTTTAACAGTAGATACCCGGGCTTTCATATATCACATATGTATTCTTTGTGGCAAGACCTTTCATATGATACCAACAACCTTGACCTTTTGACCTTGACCTTGGAGATTTTTTGTACATATGAGAAAACTTTAACCTTGACCATAACTTTTGAATGGTAAGGACTAGGGCTTTCATACTTCACATATGTAATTCTTTTGAGAAGACTTTTCATTGGATACCAAGAACTTTAACCTTTTGATCTTGACCTTTGGAGTTCAGTGATAATTTCTAAATAGATGACTTATGAAAGGGCGTTCATATTAGACAAAAAATGTCATCTCACCCAAAATGACACCGAAAGCGGGGGACCACAATTCTTTGAATTTGCTTGTTGACCATAAAAACTACATAATTATAATTTGCACATGACTGATTGTTCCACAAACTAAAAAAACCACGTCACTTTAATGTCACGTCAGTTGTAGACGTTTTGGCATGTGAATCGATCGGAAAGTGTTTATTGTCCCCCGCTTTCGCGAAAGCGAGGGGACATTAAATCTCATTCGTCTGTCCGTCTGTCAGTCTGTCCGTCACAAAAACTTTAACCTTGCCCATAACTTTTGATTTAGTAGAGCTATGACTTTCATACTTCACATGTGTATTCCTTGTGACAAGACCTTTCTTTGGGTACCACCAAATTTGACCTTTTGACCTTGACCTTGGAGTTTGACCCACTTTTACACAGAAATTTTAATCTTTTACTTTGGCCATAACTTTTGAATGGAAGGTACTAGGACTTTCATATTTCAAAAATGTATTGTTTGTGGCAAGACCTTTCATTGGATACCAACAACCTTGACCTTTTGACCTTGACCTTGGAGATTTACGTACTTATGAAAAAACGTTAACCTTGACCATAAGTTTTGAACAGTAAGGATTAAGGCTTTCGTACTTCACATATGTAATCCTTGTGAGAAGACCTTTTATTGGATACCAAGAACTTTTACCCTTTGACCTTGACCTTGGAGTTTTAACTACTTTTAAAAAAAAAACTTTAACTTTGGTCACAACTTTTGAACGGTAGATACTAGGACTTTTATATTTCACATATGTATTCTTTGTGACAAGTCCTTTCATTGGATATCAACAAATTTGACCTTTTGACCTTGACCTTAAAGATTTAAGTACTTATTTAAAAACTTTCTTGACCACAACTTTTGAACGGTAAGGGCTAGGGCTTTCATACTTCACATATGTAATCCTTGTGAGAAAACCTTTCATCAACAACTTTGACCCTTTGATCTTGACCTTGGAGTTGACCTACTTTTAAAAAACGTTAACTTTGGCCATAACTTTTTAACGGTCAGGATAAGGGTTTTCATCCTTCAAAAAAAACAACTTCAATGATAATTTCTATTAAATGACATATGATAGGATGTTCATATTAGACAACAGGTCATAAAAAATAACATCTCACCAACAAAGACATCGAAAGCGGGGGACCACAATTCTTTGAATTTGCTTGTTCTTCTCTGTTTCGTATTATATATTACATTACAAAGATCAACCTCTGTCTCTTTTCTTGAACGATTATTTTTATTTATAAAAAATATGTGCTGTTTTTACATCAATGTTAAATGTTCATGCTTCATTTTGGGTATATACAGGATGCCTTAATATCATGCAATGCCGATTTATCGTTGATATTGTTTTAGCGAGTTGGTCAGTCTGGAAAAGAGTTCTACACAGCGCTACACAAAATTTTAGGTATGTTCGCTGCTCCGCCTTGACGTCAAATTCCAATCTGTCTTCATCAGATTTCTTTACCGTGCCTATTTTTTTAATGATCTTCGTATTTCTGATCAAAATTCTAACAAACTTGCACAGAAATAACTCAAAATTAAATTGAGATATTATTTTGCCCTAATTATTGGTTCACCGGGAGTTCCAACGTTAGTGTTACATAATATCAATATTTGATTTCGTGGCGACGCAGGGTATACCCTCACTAAAATAAAAATTTAAGAAAAGTAGGGAAAATACGGATTAGCCAATACAGTAAAACTCGGTTGTAGCGAAGTCATAGTGTCATCTGAATTTAATTCGCTATGGATTTGCATTCTGGATGTAAATTAAAGTTAATATAATAAGAGAATCTATTTTAATTTTTCATTGAACATTTTGCAATACGTATCGCAATACAGTTAGAAACATCGCAATATATCGCAATACGAAATATTTGGCCAATTCTCAGCCTTACTATCGGTGTAAATTTCGGTTATTATATATACTGTAAACCTCGACTTTACACACTTAAACGTAAGCATCAGAGTAGTACTCAGCTGAGTATTTCACTCCTTGAAGTTTAATGATATAAAGTAATTGACGTAAATTAGCCCGTTTCTTCAAGTATTAATAAAATCAATATACATATACTGAAAGGGAAAAGAAACGCAGGCAACATAATAGTCGTATTTTATGTTGATTTCTACTTGAACGAAAATTCGAAAAATTTTCTAGGAAGTTTTTTGGTCACTTTGCACCTAAGTCAAAAAATAACTCGATCATAAATGGCATGACGTTACAAAGGGAAAGTCATATAAACCAAAAGCGGGTGCAGATGGGCAATGACAGACCAGGTATACGAATTGTCAACAAATTATGCAATAGAAGTTGATGCTCTGAAGATATAATCATTGTTTTTCGCTATTCAAAGTCAATTTGAGTTGTTTTTTTTTTAAATACGATTGACGGAAGTTCAATATCTTTTACAATTACATTGCCTGAGAGCAAACAAGGGCAACAATAGTTTGGCGTAAAGTTTGTTGTGGATTCTTTACCATACATTTAAAACGTCTTATCATAATAAGAAAAGTTAGAGGGGAACGTAAGCGAGAAATGAAGCCATGTCGAGATGGGGCTATCCATCCTACCGCCTATCGTTTAAGCGACGACACTACCATCAAAATTGCTTTTATGTAACTATGCAATTACAATTTCAATTTCCACCCCAAAACCTGGAAGAAACCGAATTTTGTCTGCGAGCTTGACAACTTTATGGAGATGTTTTTCTCAAAAGCACACACTCAAAAGCGCTGCATTCGCCCTCTCTCCCTTCATATTTACTGTCACCCAATGTAGCCAAGATATATCTCGACTTTCTAGCAAATAAATCACATTAACTTACGCCCTCTCTCAAAAAGTTGTGATGAGTAAATTGAATGATTGATTGATCTTTAACGTCCCTCTCGAGAATTTTTCACTCATATGGAGAGAATTTTTCACCCATGATACATACGAAGACACCACCGCTTGCCGGTGGAAAGATATAAATTTTGTTCTATAGGGCCATTGAGCAGAGGGAAATTTAGAATGGAAAATCGACTAATAAAAACAGAGTTCATTTGTCTACCTTTTTCTCAAATATGGGCTTAATTTTTACGTCTATTGAATAAAAAGAATTAATTCTTGAGAAATAATGCATAATACTGTTCTGTTAATAAAGTCTAAAACAACGATGTTTAAAGAAATATTTTTTTCATATTCTTTTTATGACAAGAACCCCTAAAATAACTTACAACGTAACGTCGCAGTATGGAATTAGCATTCCAAGTTTCACAGGCTGTACAATATTTACTAACAAGGAAACATTTCATGTGTTTTTAACTGATTGATAAGGGAGTGCTTATTTATTATTTCGAAAAGTGTTAAAATCTTGTGACAAAGACTTTTCCGACATAGGTTCTACATTAAGAGGAAATTGAATACATGTGACGAGCTCGAGTGTTTTGGGTTTTTTTTCCGAGTTCCTTACTCGATAGAACTAACATATGCTTGAAGTAATTGGCCTCATTCGTACTCTAATTATAATTTATGAATCATCCCTTAAGTTCATACACAACGTAGTTTGAACTTTATTGGGTTCTCCCCAAGAGTTGAAGAGTTCCACTAAAGGAAGGACCCGTGTGCAGTATTTTTAATGTCTATATATTTGTACACCTCTTCTAAAACAATTTTTGATGAAAAAAATCTGGAGTTTAAGTTTTGTAATTTTTGTACATTTTACTTTGAATAATGCAAAAATTTTCAAAATTTGATATCTTTTCAATTCCCCTGGTAAGGCATGCTGATTTTTTGTCTAAAAACATGTAATGGTATTTTAAGTTTACATTTGGAATATCTTGAAAAATTATCAGTAGGTAAGGTGCATTGCATATATCCTTAACTCTTTACATCTTTCTTAACTGTTATGCAACGTACACTAAATGTTCACGTCATAGAAATAGAAATTTACCATTTCCCCGCAAGCACCTTTAAGCATGGAACACGTTTCTCTAAAGTTTAGTGTAAATAATATTATAACGCTCTATTTCAATACCAAAAAAACTTTTCTTCTTTAATGAGATTTTTGCAAGTATAAAATAGAAGGAAATTGGCATAAAATTAACGATTAAATGAACTTTTTAATGGAAATGCGTGACTGCGGGGAAACGGTATATGCGTGATTTTGCGTTAGAAATAGGAATTGGTATATGTGTTAAAATGTGTGACTGCGGGGAAGGGGGTTACTGTTGGAATTTCCGGTATTGTATTGCATTATTTTATTTTTTAGCAGATGTACAAAAAGAAAAAAAAGAACCAAAATTAAGTAATTCGTTTTCAACCTCAAAACCAAACCTTTTCAACTGAATGGAAGAATTTCGGAAAGAAAAATAGAATCTTCTATCGACCGGTCACACCCGCAGTTTGCTCTTTGTCACGATAGAGCAAATGAAAAAAAAATCGCAGATAATTCAGTGTAAAAATAATGGCCTAAAATTTATATTAAAACAGTCATTCAACATTCGATTTAGCGATAGATTGTATTTGTTGTATCGACCATAGGGTTTGCGAAATAATGACTTTAAATGAAACTGTTGACATCCGTGTTTCATCAATTTATTTTCCAGTAGCTTGCTTCTTTAAAGAAATTGTTCGTCCGTTGAGTACCCCCTTACATATCAGATCAGACTCTGTTGTATATTTTATTCCGAGATTAAACACTGAGAGAATTAACTAGTTGATTTAACTAGTGTGCCTAGTAAAGTGTTCGTCTTGATTAGTAATCACTCTGTTTACTAGCTAAGATAGTGAAAAGTGGAGTAGTGGTCGTAAAGATACTTAGATACCTAGTCCATTTAGTTTTGTTTTATTTTTCTCCATTTAGTTTTGTTCCAGCTTATTACTTGCACACTATATTTCATTTCATTATTATCCTCCAGTTACATGTAGCTAGAGATGTCAGTTCAAATGTTTTTTCATTGATTAGTAACAAATACCAAAAATGTGAACAGTATCCTGTTTACTATTTCATAAAAATCTTTAATATCTCAAATAATCACTTTAATATCATTATGATTACAATATTACTAATATGTGGATGTGTGGAAACAAACCCAGGTCCAGCAGATTATAAAAAACACATAAGTATTGTGCACAACAATGTATGCAGTTTACCCCCTAAACTTGATATTATTAGAAATGAATTTTCAGGAAATGATATAATTGCCATTACTGAAACTCACTTAGATCAGAGTATTGACAATAGTAATCTTTCACTTGATGGTTATTATCAACCAGTTAGAAAAGACAGAAATAGATATGGTGGAGGAGTTGCACTGTACATTTCAACTAGATTAAATTTTAAAGTTAGGAATGATTTAAATTTTTCTGATATTGAAATTCTATGGGCAGAGATCCAGTCACAAAATCAAAAGTTTTTGGTTGGAGTCATCTACAGACCTCCCAACTCTGGGTCTGATTTTTGGGATAAGTTTACAAGTACTGTAGAGAGAGCTCTAGATACAGAGATGAAATTGTTTTTGTTAGGCGATTTCAATGTAAACATGTTAGCTCCTGGGAATAATACATTTAAAAACCTACTACTACAACTTAATTTAAGTAATGTTGTCTTAGAACCTACCAATTTTACAACTGATATTGGAACTTGCATAGACCTAGTGTTAACTAATGATCCATCCAAAGTTAAGAGTGTTGTAGTCGATGAACCCATTTGTAGTTCTCATTCACCTGTCTCTATAGAAATCTCATTTCAAACATATAAGCAACATGCCTTCAAACGCACAATTAGAAATTATGATAATGCAAATTATCAAGGCCTAAACAATGACTTACAAAATGTTAATTGGGATGAAAAAGTGTTTACCTCTAATAATATGAATGACGTCTATGAAAATTTTACATGCACTTACCTAACCTTAGTAGATAAACATATACCAAAAAAGCAAATTACAATACGTCCATCAGATAAACCATATATTACCACAGAAATTCGTAGGAAAATGAGGCAAAGAAAAAGAATTCATAAAAAGGCAATGCATACTAAAAATCCATTACACTGGCAAAAATTCAGACAAGTCCGTAACGAAGTAATAGACTTAGTACGGAAAAGTAGGAAGGAGTACAAAATTAAACTTGTCTCTCAACTCATTGACAAATCTATTCCACCAGGAAAGTGGTGGCGTATAGCAAAATCCATTGCAAGGTTAAAGAAACAAAGTTCTTCCCCATCCTCTATCAAATCACAAGATGGTAGAATATTGATTCATCCAATTGATAAAGCTGAAGAATTTAATAATTTTTTCTCTAATATATCACATATTGAAAATGAGCCAGATTTGCCCGAACATGGAGCTGGACCTCCAGACTACTTCTGTGATTTTGAAATAAATGATCAAGATGTTCTTGATCAGTTAAGCATACTTGATCCCTCTAAACCATGTGGACCAGATGGAATTTCTCCCAGAATATTAAAGGAAACCCGTTATTCCATATATAAACCTCTATGTAGATTATTTAACCTTTCACTTACAAATAAAGTTCTTCCATACATATGGAAACAAGCACATATTTCACCTATTTTTAAAAATAAAGGCTGTCCCCAACAACCTAATAATTACAGACCAATATCATTGACTTGTTCTATATGTAAACTAATGGAAAAATACTTTTTAAATATATGTTTAATCATATTAAGGAACATGACTTATTGTGTAAATACCAATCTGGGTTCCAACCTGGGGATTCTACTGTTAACCAATTAGTTGAAATATATGATAAAATTATGTCAAACCTTGACAGAGGCAGAGATATACGCTTTATATTTTGTGAAATTTCCAAAGCTTTTGACAGGGTATGGCATAAGGGAATGATTTTCAAACTTAAAAACTTTGGATTTAGAAGTAATATACTGGGTTGGATTGAAGACTATCTTACTGAAAGACAACAAAGAGTGAATTTAGAAGGCTTTTCATCATCATGTAAAACAATAGATGCTGGGGTACCCCAGGGGTCTGTACTGGGTCCCTTCTTGTTTTTGTTATATATAAATGATATAGCTAAAGATATATCTTGTAATATTCGACTGTTTGCTGATGATACTTCTTTGTTTGCTATTATAGACAATGATATCAATACTCCAACAATGTCCCTTACTCAAGATCTTGAAAAGATAAGAAATTGGTCCAAAGCTTGGGCTGTAGATTTTAATAGTGAAAAAACTGTTAATGTTGATTTTACTAGAAAACAAATAAGTTATCCTAATATTCAGTTTGGATATGGAGGTGATTATATAAAACAATCAAATACTCATTTAGGATTACAATTTCAAGCAGATGGTTCTTGGAACAATCACATATTGAATATATATGAAAAGGCATGTAAAAGATTAAATATAATTAGGTTACTGAAACATAGTATTGATAGAAATTCACTAATAAAAATTTATTTTGCCTTTATAAGACCAATTTTAGAATATGCTGATGTTGTATGGGATAATTGTACCCAAAGTAGTTCAGAATTGCTCGAAAAAGTTCAGATAGAAGCTGCCAGAATTATTACTGGGCTTAGAGTTAATTCATCCAGAACTTGTTTGTATGGTGAACTAGGATGGGAACCATTATATCTTAGAAGAGAAAAACACAAACTTCAATTGATGTATAATATGATTAATGGTTCTGCACCTGATTATTTGTATGATTTGATTCAACCTTGTTTTCCTGTTCAACATGCTTACAACCTAAGGTCTGGATGTAATAACTTATGTATACCAGTTTGTAAAACAATGTCATACTATAATAGTTTTATTCCTTCAACTGTAAAACTTTGGAACAGTCTTAGTGAAGATGTAAAAAACTCTCCTTCATTAGCTATCTTTAAAGCAAAACTTAAGAATTGGGGAGCAACTAATAAACCTTGTAGGTACTTTAACTTTGGTAATAGAAAAGAAAATATCTTGCATTGTCAGTTGCGAAACAATACTAGTAATCTTAATGCACATTTAAAAAATCATTTTTTATCAGATATTCAATCATGTCAAAAGTGTGGATTTCATACTGAAGATACTGAACATTATTTTATCAACTGCCCATCGTATAATGTTGAAAGAAACATATTGGTAAAAAAATTAAATGATATTGATGTTGTTTTTGAACTCGACGCTCTACTAAGAGGAAAATCTCAATACTCTTATCAAACAAATTGTAAAATATTTTCATATGTACAAGAATTTATTAAATCTTCTAAAAGACTAAATTAGGGACACTGTTATATTAAATATTCTATTAAATGCATAATTTTTTTTCAAATATTTGTATTATTTTTAAGCTGGAACAGTATGTAAATAATATGCATACAGTTAGGGGGTTGTCATTTTTTTTTGAGATATAATATTGATAAATAATACTTGATTGTGAATCTTTATTTTTCATTATAATTTTATTGATTATCATGTTCATGTATTATTTCCTACTAATTTGTATCTTGACCAATTATACAAGGAGAGGGTGTACATAGGCATTGCCTGTTGCCCAATCCTGATTGAATTATACTCAATAAATATATTTAAAGTAAGTTATTTATAAATTCTTAGATTTACTAATGTTATCTAGTATATCTACCCAATACCTAGAAAACTACTTTTGAGGTAGTGATTGTATGGACAGTAAATTTACTAGTCTTCCCAGTGACTTTCACTAGTTATTTTTTCAGTGAAGGGATATATCGAATCAACATTGGAATGAAAATGAAAATTGTTAATTGATAAATAGTCGTTTGTATATTAATAGTGAATTAAAGGCAAAGCTAGAGACTTCTTTTCATTCAGAAATTTTTGAATAAGTTTTGCTCCATATGAAAACAAAAAATAGATCTGCTAATAACGGGGCGTAATTACATTTTTGTATTACATATGGAAATTCCGAGTGATTTTTGGAAGATTTGAGCTTTAAAAACTACAAAGATATTGTGATTCAGAAACTTAAGTATCGTTTTATATATTAACGTTGAATTAATTGACTGTACATATATGTACTTGTATGTACAATCAAAATGTTTGTAACAAAAGAATTTTGAAAATGTCCAATGACAAGGTGAGTAAATTATTTTGCAAATTCCATTTTTATTCTTAAAAAAAACTTACAGTGATGTCAAAAAACCGAATAGATCACTTTAGATATTGCAGAAACATAAAAGAAGACCAGCAAAATATATTTTTCTGAGTATATTTTCTGCAAAAGGTGGGGCATTGCAAAAAAAAAAAACATCCAGGTAAATGGTGACTCGATCGGAAAAGTCAAAAGTAAACTACATTGTAGTACCCGGTTATGTTAAAAATTGTCTGATTTGACACTAGGCACATTGTTGTAACAATAAGTACGGGTTATTGTATTCATAAAATAAATAAGTGTCTGGTATTTGCAACTTTAGATTATGTTGTAACCTAAAGGTATTGTATAGTAACTGATAGTAACTGAGAAGCAAGTTTAATTGTGCTAAAACTTAGGTAATTGGTGTTTCATAAGATTCCGGAATAGTTAAGTACTAGATGATGGTGTTCTAGAGGGTAGTATTTTGGGTCCTTAATCTATGGAATGATTAAAACAATAAAATGTTTTCGTTTGTTGTTAGTACGGGAAAGAATGTACGCGTACGTGGCTTATGTAATTACTCAAGCCCTAGAGGGTTTTTTTTTTGGATTTGAGTTATTTGAGTTATCTAAAACGATGCTAGGTCATCGATTTACTCAATTAAAATACACGAAAAGATATTATTTTTGTAAATAAAAATATTTCTAGAGACAAAAATGAAGCTTATCTTCAAAGAGTCTGTATATTTAAAGATATTAAGCGTTAAATGTCGGATTCTGTTCTATGGCGAATGAACAATGAGTGAAATTCCGCAGCCGCAACAGTTTCTATACAGAGATTTCGCGCTTTCCTTTGCGTAGGAATCTCAGGTAACTTTTACAGACGCCGACAAAGCATCATTGGACGAGTCCACTGTTTACTCTGAAAGGTGACGCAGGTTACCCCATCGTTAACAAATTCTACTAATGCGTGGCCAGAAAATGTATGGTTGTACCCATCATATTGAAATTGCTTCTCACGGACCTGAGAATGATGTGCATGTGTACTTTGATCTGAGTGACAGTAAAACAATAGCACAACATTAATGTTAAATTCTCCCTCGTACGTTTTTTCTTTTAATTTCACAAAATCGTACTAGTTATCTTCAGCTTTGGTAATGGAACCTATAAAACTTCTTTGGGTTCGTACGGAATATGTATTAGATATGCCGCACAGTCAGATGAACCCGTAGTCATGTGGATTTTTTGGAGAGAAAAAAAAACGTTTATATAGTTTGAAGTATATCAACATAAATAGTATTTCATTAAATTAAGAAACGGCCACTATATTCCTGAAAGTGAGTATTGTAAATTCATCTTATATAGCAGTACGATTAATTATATTTATTGTAATTAAATTCAATAAATGAATATGGTTTCATGTAAATGTATTTTTTTCAACCGAAGATTGAACTGAATAGCCCTCATCTTATACCATTATAGGATATAAATGACACTTCCTAGTTGACTTTCTACAGCTTGAGTATCTCTGACGTTTTGTCAGTATATACTTGTTTTTTTCTGCAATAGCTGCGACATTCATTCCCGTACTAACAACCAAAGAAGTATTTTATTGTTTATATTTATTTTTGTTTGAATAATCATTAAGTAGGATTAAAAAGTTTAATTATTGTATTTTTATTTTTAAAATGATACGTCCGTTTTTGTACGTTTAATTGATGGAACAGCCACTGATCAAGAAATCAATACAGGTGATATACCTAGTGTTGTTCATGCAATGATTAACGCCAAAGGGCTTTCTCAAGAAATAGAGGAGGAAAAAATTCAGTAGCTGTAAATATAAAGCAATGAGTGTAGACTCGAAATGCTATTTTGTATTGTGCTGGGCAACATAAGGGGTCGCTGTGGCATCACTTGGTCATAATTCACCTGCTTCATTGGTTTTAGGAAAACAATAAATACGTTCAATCAGGTTAACATTTATTCTGATTTTTTCTTTTTCATTTTATCAGAGATTCAGTTTAAATTTTAAAAAATATATAAACATATAACACGACCGTCCTTGTTTTAATTTTTTTTAAATCACATTGTATTCTCACAAATGTAACTTCCATCAAATACATAATTATATGTACGCACACAGTATGGCATGTCAAACGTTGCAATATTTGATAATCTTGTGATGTATATTCAAAATCTTGTGATGTATGTTCGAAATCTTGTGATGTATATTCAAAATCTTGTGATGTATGTTCGAAATCTTGTGATGTATATTCAAAATCTTGTGATGTATATTCAAAATCTTGTGATGTATGTTCGAAATCTTGTGATGTATATTCAAAATCTTGTGATGTATATTCAATATCTTGTGATGTATATTCTTAAACTTGTGATGTATATTCTATAATCTTGTGATGTATGTTCGAAATCTTGTGATGTATATTCGAAATCTTGTGATGTATGTTTGATAATCTTGTGATGTATATTCGAAATCTTGTGATGTATGTTCGATATCTTG